>NW_028270151.1:94762517-94913818 GCF_037043375.1 Chiloscyllium plagiosum
CCCTGTCACTGTCTGACATTCAATCCCTGTCACTGTCTGAGATTCAATTCCTGTCACTGACTAAGTTTCAATCCCTGTCACTGTCTGAGATTCAATTCCTGTCACTGTCTGAGGTTCAATCCCTGTCACTGATTGAGATTCAATCCCATTTAACTAACTGAAATTCTATCCCTGTCACTGACTAAGGTTCAATCCCTGTCACTGATGGAGGTTCAATCCCTGTCACTGACTGAGATTCAATCCCTGTCACTACTGAGATTCAATCCCTGTCACTGTCTGAGGGTGAATGCCAGTCACTGATTGAGATTGAATCCCTGTCACTAACTGAGATTCAATCCCTCTTACTGACTGAGTTTCAATCCCTGTCACCGACTGAGGCTCAATCACTGTCACTGGCTGAGATTCACTTCCTGTCACTGACTGAGGTTGAATCCCTGTCACTGACTGAGGTTCAATCCGTGTCACTAACTGAGATTCAATCCCTGTCACCAACTGAAATTCAATCCCAGTCACTGACTGAGATTCAATCCCTGTCACTGTCTGAGGGTTGATCCCTGTCACTGACGAAGTATCAATCCCTGTCACTGACTGAGGTTAAATCCGTGGCACAGACTGAGATTCAATCCCTGTCACTGTCTGAAATTTAATCCCTGTCTCTGACTGAGGCTCAATCCCTGTCACTGACGGAGGATCAATACCTGTCACTGACTGAGGCTCAATCACTGTCACTGACGGAGGATCAATCCCTGTCACTGTCTGAGATTCAATCCCTGTCACTGACTGAGGTTAAATTCCTGTCACTGACTGAGGTTCAATCTGTGTCACAGACTGAGATTCAATCCCTGTCACTGTCTGAAATTCAATCCCTGTCTCTGACTGAGGATCAATACCTGTCACTGACTGAGGTTCAATCCCTGTCACTGACTGAGGGTCAATCCCTGTCACTGGCTGAGGTTCAATCCCTGTCACTGACGGAGGATCAATACCTGTCACTGACTGAGGTTCAATCCCTGTCACTGACGGAGTATCAATACCTGTCACTGACTGAGGTTGAATCCCTGTCACTGACGGAGGATCAATACCTGTCACTGACTGAGGTTCAATCCCTGTCACTGACTGAGGGTCAATCCCTGTCACTGACTAAGGTTCAATCCCTGTCACTGACGTAGGTTCAATCCCTGTCAGTGGCTGAAGTTCAATCCCTGTCACTGACTGAGGTTCAATCCCTGTCACTGACTGAGGTTCAATCCCTGTCACTGGCTGAGATTCAATCCCTGTCACTGAATAAGGTTCAATCCCTGTCACTGACGTAGGTTCAATCCCTGTCACTGACGGAGGTTCAATCCCTGTCACTGACTGAGGTTCAATCCCTGTCACTGGCTGAGATTCAATCCCTGTCACTGACTAAGTTTCAGTCCCTGTCACTGACGTAGGTTCAATCCCTGTCATTGACTCAGGTTCAATCCCGGTCAGTGACTAAGGATCAATCCCTGTCACTGACTGAGGTTCAATCCCTGTCACTGACTGAGGTTAATCCCTGTCACTGGCTGAGATTCAATCCCTGTCACTGACTAAGGTTCAATCCCTGTCACTGACGTAGGTTCAATCCCTGTCACTGACTAAGGATCAATCCCGGTCAGTGACTAAGGATCAATCCCTGTCACTGACTAAGGTTCAATCCCTGTCACTGACGGAGGCTCAATCCCTGTCACTGATTGAGATTCAATCCCTGTCACCGTCTGAGTTTCAATCCCTGTCACTGACTGAGGTTCAATCCTAGTCACTAACTGAGATTCAATCCTTGTCACTGACTGAGGTTCAATCCCTGTTAGTGGCTGAGATTCAATCCCTGTCCCTGACTGAGGGTCAATCCCTGTCACTGACTGAGGTTCAATCCCTGTCACTGACGGAGGATCAATCCCTGTCACTAACTGAGATTCAATCCCTGTCACTAACTGAGATTCAACCCCTGTCACTGACTGCAACTCAATACCAGTCACTGACTGAGTTTTAATCTGTCACTGACTGAGATTCAATCCACGTCACTGACTGAGGTTCAATCACTGTCACTGACTAAGGTTCAATCACTGTCACTGACTGAGATTCAATCCCTGTCACTGTCTGAGGGTCAATCCCTGTCACTGACGGAGGGTCAATCCCTGTCACTGACTGAGATTCAATTCCTGTCACTGACTGAGGTTCAATCCCTGTCACAGACTGAGATTCAATCCCTGTCACTGTCTGAGATTCAATCCCTGTCACAGACTGAGATTCAATCCCTGTCTCTGACTGAGGCTCAATCCCTGTCACTGACGAAGGATCAATACCTGTCACTGACTGAGGGTCAATCCCTGTCACTGACTGAGGTTCAATTCCTGTCACTGACTGAGGCTCAATCCCTGTCACTGACTGACATTCAATCCCTGTCACTGTCTGAAATTCTATCCCTGTCACTGACTAAGGTTCAATCCCTGTCACTGATGGAGGTTCAATCCCTGTCACTGACTGAGATTCAATCCCTGTCACTACTGAGATTCAATCCCTGTCACTGTCTGAGGGTGAATGCCAGTCACTGATTGAGATTGAATCCCTGTCACTAACTGAGATTCAATCCCTCTTACTGACTGAGTTTCAATCCCTGTCACCGACTGAGGCTCAATCACTGTCACTGGCTGAGATTCACTTCCTGTCACTGACTGAGGTTGAATCCCTGTCACTGACTGAGGTTCAATCCTTGTCACTGCCTGAGGGTCAATGCCAGTCACTGACTGAGGTTGAATCCCTGTCACTAACTGAGATTCAATCCCTCTCACTGACTGAGGTTCAATCCCTGTCACAGACTGAGATTCAATCCCCGACACTGACTGAGGGTAAATACCGGACATTGACTAATGTTCATTCCCAGTCACTGACTGAGGTTCAATCTCTGTCACAGACTGAGATTCAATCCCTTTCACTGTCTGAGATTCAATCCCTGTCACTGACTACGGTTCAATCCCTGTCACTGTCTGAGATTCAATTCCTGTCACTGTCTGAGGTTCAATCCCTGTCACTGATTGAGATTCAATCCCATTTAACTAACTGAAATTCTATCCCTGTCACTGACTAAGGTTCAATCCCTGTCACTGACTGAGATTCAATACCTGTCACTACTGAGATTCAATCCCTGTCACTGACTGAGATTCAATCCCTGTCACTGTCTGCGGGTCAATCGCAGTCACTGACTGAGATTAAATCCCTGTCACTAACTGAGATTCAATCCCTGTCACTGTCTGAGATTCAATCCCTGTCACTGACTGAGGTTCAATCCCTGTCACTGACTGAGAAACACTCCCTCTCTCTGACTGAATTTCAATCCCTGTCTCAGACTGAGATTCAATCCCTGTCACTGACTGAGATTCAATCCCTGTCACTGACTGAGGTTCAATGCCTGTCACTAACTGAGATTCAATCCCTGTCACTGACTGAGGTTCAATCCCTGTCACTGGCTGAGATTCAATCCCTGTCACTGTCTGAAATTCAATCCCTGTCTCTGACTGAGGCTCAATCCCTGTCACTGATGGAGGATCAATACCTGTCACTGACTGAGGTTCAATCCCTGTCACTGACTGAGGGTCAATCCCTGTGACTGGCTGAGATTCAATCCCTGTCACTGACTAAGGTTCAATCCCTGTCACTGACGTAGTTTCAATCCCTGTCACTGGCTGAGGTTCAATCCCTGTCACTGACTGAGGTTCAATCCCTGTCACTGGCTGAGATTCAATCCCTGTCACTGAATAAGGTTCAATCCCTGTCACTGACGTAGGTTCAATCCCTGTCACTGACGGAGGTTCAATCCCTGTCACTGACTGAGGTTCAATCCCTGTCACTGACTGAGGTTCAATCCCTGTCACTGGCTGAGATTCAATCCCTGTCACTGACTAAGTTTCAGTCCCTGTCACTGACGTAGGTTCAATCCCTGTCATTGACTAAGGTGCAATCCCGGTCAGTGACTAAGGATCAATCCCTGTCACTGACTGAGGTTCAATCCCTGTCACTGACTGAGGTTAATCCCTGTCTCTGGCTGAGATTCAATCCCTGTCACTGACTAAGGTTCAATCCCTGTCACTGACATAGGTTCAATCCCTGTCACTGACTAAGGTTCAATCCCCGTCAGTGACTAAGGATCAATCCCTGTCACTGACGGAGGTTCAATCCCTGACACTGATTGAGATTCAACCCCTGTCACTGAGTAAGGTTCAATCCCGGTCAGTGACTAAGGATCAATCCCTGTCACTGACTGAGGTTCAATCCCTGTCACTGACGGAGGCTCAATCCCTGTCACTGATTGAGATTCAATCCCTGTCACCATCTGAGTTTCAATCCCTGTCACTGACTGAGGTTCAATCCTAGTCACTAACTGAGATTCAATCCCTGTCACTAACTGAGATTCAACCCCTGTCACTGACTGCAACTCAATACCAGTCACTGACTGAGTTTTAATCTCTGTCACTGTCTGAGGTTCAATCCCTGTCATTGATTGAGATTCAATCCCATTTAACTAACTGAAATTCTATCCCTGTCACTGACGAAGGTTCAATCCCTGTCACTGATGGAGGTTCAATCCCTGTCACTGACTGAGATTCAATCCCTGTCACGACTGAGTTTCAATCCCTGTCACTGTCTGAGGGTGAATGCCAGTCACTGATTGAGATTGAATCCCTGTCACTAACTGAGATTCAATCCCTCTTACTGACTGAGTTTCAATCCCTGTAACCGACTGAGGCTCAATCACTGTCACTGGCTGAGATTCACTTCCTGTCACTGACTGAGGTTGAATCCCTGTCACTGACTGAGGTTCAATCCTTGTCACTGCCTGAGGGTCAATGCCAGTCACTGACTGAGGTTGAATCCCTGTCACTAACTGAGATTCAATCCCTCTCACTGACTGAGGTTCAATCCCTGTCACAGACTGAGATTCAATCCCCGACACTGACTGAGGGTAAATACCGGACATTGACTAATGTTCATTCCCAGTCACTGACTGAGGTTCAATCTCTGTCACAGACTGAGATTCAATCTCTGTCACAGACTGAGATTCAATCCCTTTCACTGTCTGAGATTCAATCCCTGTCACTGACTACGGTTCAATCCCTGTCACTGTCTGAGATTCAATTCCTGTCACTGTCTGAGGTTCAATCCCTGTCACTGATTGAGATTCAATCCCATTTAACTAACTGAAATTCTATCCCTGTCACTGACTAAGGTTCAATCCCTGTCACTGACTGAGATTCAATACCTGTCACTAACTGAGATTCAATCCCTGTCACTGTCTGAGATTCAATCCCTGTCACTGACTGAGGTTCAATCCCTGTCACTGACTGAGAAACACTCCCTCTCTCTGACTGAAGTTCAATCCCTGTCTCAGACTGAGATTCAATCCCTGTCACTGACTGAGATTCAATCCCTGTCACTGACTGAGGTTCAATGCCTGTCACTAACTGAGATTCAATCCCTGTCACTGACTGAGGTTCAATCCCTGTCACTGGCTGAGATTCAATCCCTGTCACTGACTGAGATTCAATCCCTGTCACTGTCTGAGGGTCAATCCCTGTCACTGACGGAGGGTCAATCCCTGTCACTGACTGAGATTCAATTCCTGTCACTGACTGAGGTTCAATCCCTGTCACAGACTGAGATTCAATCCCTGTCACTGTCTGAGATTCAATCCCTGTCACTGACTGAGGTTCAATTCCTGTCACTGACTGAGGCTCAATCCCTGTCACTGACTGACATTCAATCCCTGTCACTGTCTGAGATTCAATTCCTGTCACTGACTAAGTTTCAATCCCTGTCACTGACTGAGTTTTAATCTCTGTCACTGTCTGAGGTTCAATCCCTGTCACTGATTGAGTTTCAATCCCATTTAACTAACTGAAATTCTATCCCTGTCACTGACTAAGGTTCAATCCCTGTCACTGATGGAGGTTCAATCCCTGTCACTGACTGAGATTCAATCCCTGTCACTACTGAGATTCAATCCCTGTCACTGTCTGAGGGTGAATGCCAGTCACTGATTGAGATTGAATCCCTGTCACTAACTGAGATTCAATCCCTCTTACTGACTGAGTTTCAATCTCTGTCACCGACTGAGGCTCAATCACTGTCACTGGCTGAGATTCACTTCCTGTCACTGACTGAGATTCAATCCCTGTCACTGACTGAGATTCAATCCCTGTCACTAACTGAGATTCAATCCCTCTTACTGACTGAGTTTCAATCCCTGTCACCGATTGAGGCTCAATCACTGTCACTGGCTGAGATTCACTTCCTGTCACTGACTGAGGTTGAATCCCTGTCACCGACTGAGGTTCAATCCTTGTCACTGCCTGAGGGTCAATGCCAGTCACTGACTGAGGTTGAATCCCTGTCACTAACTGAGATTCAATCCCTCTCACTGACTGAGGTTCAATCCCTGTCACAGACTGAGATTCAATCCCCGACACTGACTGAGGGTAAATACCGGACATTGACTAATGTTCTTTCCCAGTCACTGACTGAGGTTCAATCTCTGTCACAGACTGAGATTCAATCCCTTTCACTGTCTGAGATTCAATCCCTGTCACTGACTACGGTTCAATCCCTGTCACTGTCTGAGATTCAATTCCTGTCACTGTCTGAGGTTCAATCCCTGTCACTGACTGAGATTCAATCCCTGTCACTGTCTGCGGGTCAATCGCAGTCACTGACTGAGATTAAATCCCTGTCACTAACTGAGATTCAATCCCTGTCACTGTCTGAGATTCAATCCCTGTCACTGACTGAGGTTCAATCCCTGTCACTGACTGAGAAACACTCCCTCTCTCTGACTGAAGTTCAATCCCTGTCTCAGACTGAGATTCAATCCCTGTCACTGACTGAGATTCAATCCCTGTCACTGACTGAGGTTCAATCCCTGTCACTAACTGAGATTCAATCCCTGTCACTGACTGAGGTTCAATCCCTGTCACTGGCTGAGATTCAATCCCTGTCACTGTCTGAAATTCAATCCCTGTCTCTGACTGAGGCTCAATCCCTGTCACTGATGGAGGATCAATACCTGTCACTGACTGAGGTTCAATCCCTGTCACTGACTGAGGGTCAATCCCTGTGACTGGCTGAGATTCAATCCCTGTCACTGACTAAGGTTCAATCCCTGTCACTGACGTAGGTTCAATCCCTGTCACTGGCTGAGGTTCAATCCCTGTCACTGACTGAGGTTCAATCCCTGTCACTGGCTGAGATTCAATCCCTGTCACTGAATAAGGTTCAATCCCTGTCACTGACTGAGGTTCAATCCCTGTCACTGACTGAGGTTCAATCCCTGTGACTGGCTGAGATTCAATCCCTGTCACTGACTAAGTTTCAGTCCCTGTCACTGACGTAGGTTCAATCCCTGTCATTGACTAAGGTGCAATTCCCGTCAGTGACTAAGGATCAATCCCTGTCACTGACTGAGGTTCAATCCCTGTCACTGACTGAGGTTAATCCCTGTCACTGGCTGAGATTCAATCCCTGTCACTGACTAAGGTTCAATCCCTGTCACTGACGTAGGTTCAATCCCTGTCACTGACTAAGGTTCAATCCCCGTCAGTGACTAAGGATCAATCCCTGTCACTGACGGAGGTTCAATCCCTGACACTGATTGAGATTCAACCCCTGTCACTGACTAAGGTTCAATCCCGGTCAGTGACTAAGGATCAATCCCTGTCACTGACTGAGGTTCAATCCCTGTCACTGACGGAGGCTCAATCCCTGTCACTGATTGAGATTCAATCCCTGTCACCATCTGAGTTTCAATCCCTGTCACTGACTGAGGTTCAATCCTAGTCACTAACTGAGATTCAATCCCTGTCACTGACTGAGGTTCAATCCCTGTTTTGGCTGAGATTCAATCCCTGTCCCTGACTGAGGGTCAATCCCTGTCACTGACTGAGGTTCAATCCCTGTCACTGACGAAGGATCAATCCCTGTCACTAACTGAGATTCAATCCCTGTCACTAACTGAGATTCAACCCCTGTCACTGACTGCAACTCAATACCAGTCACTGACTGAGTTTTAATCTCTGTCACTGACTGAGATTCAATCCAAGTCACTGACTGTGGTTCAATCACTGTCACTGACTTAGGTTCAATCCCTGTCACTGACTGAGTTTCAATCACTCTCACTGACTGAGGTTCAATCCCTGTCACTGACAAAGGTCCAATCCCTGTCACTGACTGAGATTCAATCCATGTCACTGATTGAGGTTCAATCCCTGTCACTGGCTGAGATTCAATTCCTGTCACCTACTGAGGTTCAATCCCTGTCACTGACAGAGGTTCAATCCCTAACACTGACTGAGATTTAATTCCTGTCACTTACTGAGATTCAATTCCGGTCACTGACTGGGATAAAATCCCTGTCACTGACTGAGATTCAATTCCTGTCACTGACTGAGATTCAATCCCTGTCACTGACTGAGATTCAATCCCTGCCACTAACTGAGATTCAATCCCTGTCACTGACAGAGGCTCAATCCTTGTCACTGACGGAGGATCAATACCTGTCACTGACTGAGGGTCAAACTCTGTCACTGACTGAGGTTCATTTCCTGTCACTGACTGAGGCTCAATCTCTGTCACTAACTGAGGTTCAATCCCTGTCACTGACTGAGATTCAATCCCTGTCACTGTCTGAGGGTCAATCCCTGTCACTGACAGAGAACGAATTCCTGTCACTAACTGAGATTCAACCCCTGTCACTTACTGAGGCTCAATCCCTGTCACTGACTGAGGCTCAATCCCTGTCACAGACTGAGATTCAATCCCTGTCACTGACTGAGGTTCAATCCCTGTCACTGACTGAGATTCAATCCCTGTCACTGACTGAGATTCAATCCCTGTCACTGTCTGAGGGTCAATCCCTGTCACTGACGGAGGATCAATACCTGTCACTGACTGAGGGTCAATCCCTGTCACTGACTGAGATTCAATTCCTGTCACTGACTGAGGTTCAATCCCTGTCACAGACTGAGATTCAATCCCTGTCACTGTCTGAGATTCAATCCCTGTCACAGACTGAGATTCAATCCCTGTCTCTGACTGAGGCTCAATCCCTGTCACTGACGGAGGATCAATACCTGTCACTGACTGAGGGTCAATCCCTGTCACTGACTGAGGTTCAATTCCTGTCACTGACTGAGGCTCAATCCCTGTCACTGACTGACATTCAATCCCTGTCACTGTCTGAGATTCAATTCCTGTCACTGACTAAGTTTCAATCCCTGTCACTGTCTGAGATTCAATTCCTGTCACTGTCTGAGGTTCAATCCCTGTCACTGATTGAGATTCAATCCCATTTAACTAACTGAAATTCTATCCCTGTCACTGACTAAGGTTCAATCCCTGTCACTGATGGAGGTTCAATCCCTGTCACTGACTGAGATTCAATCCCTGTCACTACTGAGATTCAATCCCTGTCACTGTCTGAGGGTGAATGCCAGTCACTGATTGAGATTGAATCCCTGTCACTAACTGAGATTCAATCCCTCTTACTGACTGAGTTTCAATCTCTGTCACCGACTGAGGCTCAATCACTGTCACTGGCTGAGATTCACTTCCTGTCACTGACTGAGGTTGAATCCCTGTCACTGACTGAGGTTCAATCCTTGTCACTGCCTGAGGGTCAATGCCAGTCACTGACTGAGGTTGAATCCCTGTCACTAACTGAGATTCAATCCCTCTCACTGACTGAGGTTCAATCCCTGTCACAGACTGAGATTCAATCCCTGACATTGACTGAGGGTCAATACTGGACATTGACTAATGTTCAATCCCAGTCACTGACTGAGGTTCAATCTCTGTCACAGACTGAGATGCAATCCCTTTCACTGTCTGAGATTCAATCCCTGTCACTGACTACGGTTCAATCCCTGTCACTGTCTGAGAAACACTCCCTCTCTCTGACTGAAGTTCAATCTCTGTCTCAGACTGAGATTCAATCCCTGTCACTGACTGAGATTCAATCCCTGTCACTGACTGAGGTTCAATGCCTGTCACTAACTGAGATTCAATCCCTGTCACTGACTGAGGTTCAATCACTGTCACTGGCTGAGATTCAATCCCTGTCAACGACTGAGATTCAATCCTTGTCACTGACTGAGTTTAATTCCCTGTCACTGACGGAGGGTCAATCCCTGTCACTGACTGAGGTTCAATCCCTGTTACTTACTGAGATTCAATCCCTGTCACTGACTGAGGGTCAATCCCTGTCACTGTCTGAGGGTCAATCCCTGTCACTGACTGAGGCTCAATCCTTGTCACTGACTGAGGGTCACTACCGGTCATTGACTCATGTTCCATCCCAGTCACTGACTGAGTTTCAATCCCTGTCACTGTCTGAGATTCAGTTCCTGTCACTGTCTGAGGTTCAATTACCGGCCACTGATTGAGATTCAATCCCTGTCACTGACTGAGATTCAATCCCTGTCACTGACTGAGGTTCATTCCATGTTACTGACGGAGGATCAATCCCTGTCAAGGACTGAGGGTCAATCCCTGTCACTGTCTGAGGTTCAATCCCTGTCAGTGACGGAGATTCAATCCCTGTCACTAACTGAGATTCAATCCCTGTCACTGACTGAGGGTCAATCCCAGTCACTGTCTGAGGGTCAATCCCTGTCAGTGACTGAGATTCAATCCCTGTCACTGACTGAGGCTCAATCCTTGTCACTGACTGAGGTTCAATTCCTGTCACTGACTGAGGCTCAATCTCTGTCACTGACTGAGGTTCAATCCCTGTCACTGACTGAGATTCAATCCCTGTCACTGTCTGAGGGTCAATGCCAGTCACTGACTGAGATTTAATCCCTGTCACGAACTGAGATTCAATCCCTGTCACTTACTGAGGCTCAATCCCTGTCACTGACTGAGGGTCAATCCCTGTCACTGACTGAGGTTCAATCCCTGTTACTTACTGAGATTCAATCCCTGTCACTGACTGAGATTCAATCCCTGTCACTAACTGAGATTCAATCCCTGTCACTGACTGAGGCTCAATCCTTGTCACTGACGGAGGATCAATACCTGTCACTGACTGAGGGTCACTACCGGTCATTGACTCATGTTCCATCCCAGTCACTGACTGAGTTTCAATACCTGTCACTGACTAAGGTTCAATCCCTGTCACTGTCTGAGATTCAGTTCCTGTCACTGTCTGAGGTTCAATTACCGGCCACTGATTGAGATTCAATCCCTGTCACTGACTGAGATTCAATCCCTGTCACTGACTGAGGTTCATTCCATGTTACTGACTGAGGATCAATCCCTGTCAAGGACTGAGGGTCAATCCCTGTCACTGTCTGAGATTCAGTTCCTGTCACTGTCTGAGGTTCAATTACCGGCCACTGATTGAGATTCAATCCCTGTCACTGACTGAGATTCAATCCCTGTCACTGACTGAGGTTCATTCCATGTTACTGACGGAGGATCAATCCCTGTCAAGGACTGAGGGTCAATCCCTGTCACTGTCTGAGGTTCAATCCCTGTCAGTGACGGAGATTCAATCCCTGTCACTAACTGAGATTCAATCCCTGTCACTGACTGAGGGTCAATCCCAGTCACTGTCTGAGGGTCAATCCCTGTCAGTGACTGAGATTCAATCCCTGTCACTGACTGAGGCTCAATCCTTGTCACTGACTGAGGTTCAATTCCTGTCACTGACTGAGGCTCAATCTCTGTCACTGACTGAGGTTCAATCCCTGTCACTGACTGAGATTCAATCCCTGTCACTGTCTGAGGGTCAATGCCAGTCACTGACTGAGATTTAATCCCTGTCACGAACTGAGATTCAATCCCTGTCACTTACTGAGGCTCAATCCCTGTCACTGACTGAGGGTCAATCCCTGTCACTGACTGAGGTTCAATCCCTGTTACTTACTGAGATTCAATCCCTGTCACTGACTGAGATTCAATCCCTGTCACTAACTGAGATTCAATCCCTGTCACTGACTGAGGCTCAATCCTTGTCACTGACGGAGGATCAATACCTGTCACTGACTGAGGGTCACTACCGGTCATTGACTCATGTTCCATCCCAGTCACTGACTGAGTTTCAATACCTGTCACTGACTAAGGTTCAATCCCTGTCACTGTCTGAGATTCAGTTCCTGTCACTGTCTGAGGTTCAATTACCGGCCACTGATTGAGATTCAATCCCTGTCACTGACTGAGATTCAATCCCTGTCACTGACTGAGGTTCATTCCATGTTACTGACTGAGGATCAATCCCTGTCAAGGACTGAGGGTCAATCCCTGTCACTGTCTGAGGTTCAATCCCTGTCAGTGACGGAGATTCAATCCCTGTCACTAACTGAGATTCAATCCCTGTCACTGACTGAGGGTCAATCCCTGTCACTGTCTGAGGGTCAATCCCTGTCAGTGACTGAGATTCAATCCCTGTCACTGACTGAGGCTCAATCCTTGTCACTGACTGAGGTTCAATTCCTGTCACTGACTGAGGCTCAATCTCTGTCACTGACTGAGGTTCAATCCCTGTCACTGACTGAGATTCAATCCCTGTCACTGTCTGAGGGTCAATGCCAGTCACTGACTGAGATTTAATCCCTGTCACGAACTGAGATTCAATCCCTGTCACTTACTGAGGCTCAATCCCTGTCACTGACTGAGGCTCAATCCCTGTCACTGACTGAGATTCAATCCCTGTCACAGACTGAGATTCAATCCCTGTCACTGTCTGAGATTCAATCCCTGTCACAGACTGAGATTCAATCCCTGTCTCTGACTGAGGCTCAATCCCTGTCACTGACGGAGGATCAATACCTGTCACTGACTGAGGGTCAATCCCTGTCACTGACTGAGGTTCAATTCCTGTCACTGACTGAGGCTCAATCCCTGTCACTGACTGACATTCAATCCCTGTCACTGTCTGAGATTCAATTCCTGTCACTGTCTGAGGTTCAATCCCTGTCACTGATTGAGATTCAATCCCATTTAACTAACTGAAATTCTATCCCTGTCACTGACTAAGGTTCAATCCCTGTCACTGATGGAGGTTCAATCCCTGTCACTGACTGAGATTCAATCCCTGTCACTACTGAGATTCAATCCCTGTCACTGTCTGAGGGTGAATGCCAGTCACTGATTGAGATTGAATCCCTGTCACTAACTGAGATTCAATCCCTCTTACTGACTGAGTTTCAATCTCTGTCACCGACTGAGGCTCAATCACTGTCACTGGCTGAGATTCACTTCCTGTCACTGACTGAGGTTGAATCCCTGTCACTGACTGAGGTTCAATCCTTGTCACTGCCTGAGTGTCAATGCCAGTCACTGACTGAGGTTGAATCCCTGTCACTAACTGAGATTCAATCCCTCTCACTGACTGAGGTTCAATCCCTGTCACAGACTGAGATTCAATCCCTGACACTGACTGAGGGTCAATACTGGACATTGACTAATGTTCAATCCCTGTCACTGACTGAGGTTCAATCTCTGTCACAGACTGAGATGCAATCCCTTTCACTGTCTGAGATTCAATCCCTGTCACTGACTACGGTTCAATCCCTGTCACTGACTGAGAAACACTCCCTCTCTCTGACTGAAGTTCAATCTCTGTCTCAGACTGAGATTCAATCCCTGTCACTGACTGAGATTCAATCCCTGTCACTGACTGAGGTTCAATGCCTGTCACTAACTGAGATTCAATCCCTGTCACTGACTGAGGTTCAATCACTGTCACTGGCTGAGATTCAATCCCTGTCAACGACTGAGATTCAATCCTTGTCACTGACTGAGGTTCATTCCCTGTCACTGACGGAGGGTCAATCCCTGTCACTGACTGAGGGTCAATCCCTGTCACTGACTGAGGTTCAATCCCTGTTACTTACTGAGATTCAATCCCTGTCACTGACTGAGGGTCAATCCCTGTCACTGTCTGAGGGTCAATCCCTGTCACTGACTGAGATTCAATCCCTGTCACTAACTGAGATTCAATCCCTGTCACTGACTGAGGCTCAATCCTTGTCACTAACGGAGGATCAATACCTGTCACTGACTGAGGGTCACTACCGGTCATTGACTAATGTTCCATCCCAGTCACTGACTGAGTTTCAATACCTGTCACTGACTAAGGTTCAATCCCTGTCACTGTCTGAGATTCAGTTCCTGTCACTGTCTGAGGTTCAATTACCGGCCACTGATTGAGATTCAATCCCTGTCACTGACTGAGATTCAATCCCTGTCACTGACTGAGGTTCATTCCATGTTACTGATGGAGGATCAATCCCTGTCAAGGACTGAGGGTCAATCCCTGTCACTGTCTGAGGTTCAATCCCTGTCAGTGACGGAGATTCAATCCCTGTCACTAACTGAGATTCAATCCCTGTCACTGACTGAGGGTCAATCCCTGTCACTGTCTGAGGGTCAATCCCTGTCAGTGACTGAGATTCAATCCCTGTCACTGACTGAGGCTCAATCCTTGTCACTGACTGAGGTTCAATTCCTGTCACTGACTGAGGCTCAATCTCTGTCACTGACTGAGGTTCAATCCCTGTCACTGACTGAGATTCAATCCCTGTCACTGTCTGAGGGTCAATGCCAGTCACTGACTGAGATTGAATCCCTGTCACGAACTGAGATTCAATCCCTGTCACTTACTGAGGCTCAATCCCTGTCACTGACTGAGGCTCAATCCCTGTCACTGACTGAGATTCAATCCCTGTCACAGACTGAGATTCAATCCCTGTCACTGTCTGAGATTCAATCCCTGTCACAGACTGAGATTCAATCCCTGTCTCTGACTGAGGCTCAATCCCTGTCACTGACGGAGGATCAATACCTGTCACTGACTGAGGGTCAATCCCTGTCACTGACTGAGGTTCAATTCCTGTCACTGACTGAGGCTCAATCCCTGTCACTGACTGACAATCAATCCCTGTCACTGTCTGAGATTCAATTCCTGTCACTGACTAAGTTTCAATCCCTGTCACTGTCTGAGATTCAATTCCTGTCACTGTCTGAGGTTCAATCCCTGTCACTGATTGAGATTCAATCCCATTTAACTAACTGAAATTCTATCCCTGTCACTGACTAAGGTTCAATCCCTGTCACTGATGGAGGTTCAATCCCTGTCACTGACTGAGATTCAATCCCTGTCACTACTGAGATTCAATCGCTGTCACTGTCTGAGGGTGAATGCCAGTCACTGATTGAGATTGAATCCCTGTCACTAACTGAGATTCAATCCCTCTTACTGACTGAGTTTCAATCTCTGTCACCGACTGAGGCTCAATCACTGTCACTGGCTGAGATTCACTTCCTGTCACTGACTGAGGTTGAATCCCTGTCACTGACTGAGGTTCAATCCTTGTCACTGCCTGAGGGTCAATGCCAGTCACTGACTGAGGTTGAATCCCTGTCACTAACTGAGATTCAATCCCTCTCACTGACTGAGGTTCAATCCCTGTCACAGACTGAGATTCAATCCGTGACACTGACTGAGGGTCAATGCTGGACATTGACTAATGTTCAATCCCAGTCACTGACTGAGGTTCAATCTCTGTCACAGACTGAGATGCAATCCCTTTCACTGTCTGAGATTCAATCCCTGTCACTGACTACGGTTCAATCCCTGTCACTGACTGAGAAACACTCCCTCTCTCTGACTGAAGTTCAATCTCTGTCTCAGACTGAGATTCAATCCCTGTCACTGACTGAGATTCAATCCCTGTCACTGACTGAGGTTCAATGCCTGTCACTAACTGAGATTCAATCCCTGTCACTGACTGAGGTTCAATCACTGTCACTGGCTGAGATTCAATCCCTGTCAACGACTGAGATTCAATCCTTGTCACTGACTGAGGTTCATTCCCTGTCACTGACGGAGGGTCAATCCCTGTCACTGACTGAGGGTCAATCCCTGTCACTGACTGAGGTTCAATCCCTGTTAGTTACTGAGATTCAATCCCTGTCACTGACTGAGGGTCAATCTCTGTCACTGTCTGAGGGTCAATCCCTGTCACTGACTGAGATTCAATCCCTGTCACTAACTGAGATTCAATCCCTGTCACTGACTGAGGCTCAATCCTTGTCACTAACGGAGGATCAATACCTGTCACTGACTGAGGGTCACTACCGGTCATTGACTAATGTTCCATCCCAGTCACTGACTGAGTTTCAATACCTGTCACTGACTAAGGTTCAATCCCTGTCACTGTCTGAGATTCAGTTCCTGTCACTGTCTGAGGTTCAATTACCGGCCACTGATTGAGATTCAATCCCTGTCACTGACTGAGATTCAATCCCTGTCACTGACTGAGGTTCATTCCATGTTACTGACGGAGGATCAATCCCTGTCAAGGACTGAGGGTCAATCCCTGTCACTGTCTGAGGTTCAATCCCTGTCAGTGACGGAGATTCAATCCCTGTCACTAACTGAGATTCAATCCCTGTCACTGACTGAGGGTCAATCCCTGTCACTGTCTGAGGGTCAATCCCTGTCAGTGACTGAGATTCAATCCCTGTCACTGACTGAGGCTCAATCCTTGTCACTGACTGAGGTTCAATTCCTGTCACTGACTGAGGCTCAATCTCTGTCACTGACTGAGGTTCAATCCCTGTCACTGACTGAGATTCAATCCCTGTCACTGTCTGAGGGTCAATGCCAGTCACTGACTGAGATTGAATCCCTGTCACGAACTGAGATTCAATCCCTGTCACTTACTGAGGCTCAATCCCTGTCACTGACTGAGGCTCAATCCCTGTCACTGACTGAGATTCAATCCCTGTCACAGACTGAGATTCAATCCCTGTCACTGTCTGAGATTCAATCCCTCTCACTGACTGAGGTTCAATCCCTGTCACAGACTGAGATTCAATCCCTGACGCTGACTGAGGGTCAATACTGGACATTGACTAATGTTCAATCCCAGTCACTGACTGAGGTTCAATCTCTGTCACAGACTGAGATGCAATCCCTTTCACTGTCTGAGATTCAATCCCTGTCACTGACTACGGTTCAATCCCTGTCACTGACTGAGAAACACTCCCTCTCTCTGACTGAAGTTCAATCTCTGTCTCAGACTGAGATTCAATCCCTGTCACTGACTGAGATTCAATCCCTGTCACTGACTGAGGTTCAATGCCTGTCACTAACTGAGATTCAATCCCTGTCACTGACTGAGGTTCAATCACTGTCACTGGCTGAGATTCAATCCCTGTCAACGACTGAGATTCAATCCTTGTCACTGACTGAGGTTCATTCCCTGTCACTGACGGAGGGTCAATCCCTGTCACTGACTGAGGGTCAATCCCTGTCACTGACTGAGGTTCAATCCCTGTTACTTACTGAGATTCAATCCCTGTCACTGACTGAGGGTCAATCTCTGTCACTGTCTGAGGGTCAATCCCTGTCACTGACTGAGATTCAATCCCTGTCACGAACTGAGATTCAATCCCTGTCACTGACTGAGGCTCAATCCTTGTCACTAACGGAGGATCAATACCTGTCACTGACTGAGGGTCACTACCGGTCATTGACTAATGTTCCATCCCAGTCACTGACTGAGTTTCAATACCTGTCACTGACTAAGGTTCAATCCCTGTCACTGTCTGAGATTCAGTTCCTGTCACTGTCTGAGGTTCAATTACCGGCCACTGATTGAGATTCAATCCCTGTCACTGACTGAGATTCAATCCCTGTCACTGACTGAGGTTCATTCCATGTTACTGACGGAGGATCAATCCCTGTCAAGGACTGAGGGTCAATCCCTGTCACTGTCTGAGGTTCAATCCCTGTCAGTGACGGAGATTCAATCCCTGTCACTAACTGAGATTCAATCCCTGTCACTGACTGAGGGTCAATCCCTGTCACTGTCTGAGGGTCAATCCCTGTCAGTGACTGAGATTCAATCCCTGTCACTGACTGAGGCTCAATCCTTGTCACTGACTGAGGTTCAATTCCTGTCACTGACTGAGGCTCAATCTCTGTCACTGACTGAGGTTCAATCCCTGTCACTGACTGAGATTCAATCCCTGTCACTGTCTGAGGGTCAATGCCAGTCACTGACTGAGATTGAATCCCTGTCACGAACTGAGATTCAATCCCTGTCACTTACTGAGGCTCAATCCCTGTCACTGACTGAGGCTCAATCCCTGTCACTGACTGAGATTCAATCCCTGTCACAGACTGAGATTCAATCCCTGTCACTGTCTGAGATTCAATCCCTGTCACAGACTGAGATTCAATCGCTGTCTCCGACTGAGGCTCAATCACTGTCACTGACGGAGGATAAATACCTGTCACTGACTGAGGGTCAATCCCTGTCACTGACTGAGGTTCAATTCCTGTCACTGACTGAGGCTCAATCCCCGTCACTGACTGAGATTCAATCCTTGTCACTGACTGAGGTTCATTCCCTGTCACTGACTGAGGGTCAATCTTTGTCACTGACGGAGGATCAATACCTGTCACTGACTGAGGGTCAATCCCTGTCACTGACTGAGGTTCAAATCCTGTCACTGAATGAGGTTCAATCCCTGTCACAGACTGAGATTCAATCCCTGTCACTGTCTGAGATTCAATCCCTCTCACTGACTGAGGTTCAATCCCTGTCACAGACTGAGATTCAATCCCTGACGCTGACTGAGGGTCAATACTGGACATTGACTAATGTTCAATCCCAGTCACTGACTGAGGTTCAATCTCTGTCACAGACTGAGATGCAATCCCTTTCACTGTCTGAGATTCAATCCCTGTCACTGACTACGGTTCAATCCCTGTCACTGACTGAGAAACACTCCCTCTCTCTGACTGAAGTTCAATCTCTGTCTCAGACTGAGATTCAATCCCTGTCACTGACTGAGATTCAATCCCTGTCACTGACTGAGGTTCAATGCCTGTCACTAACTGAGATTCAATCCCTGTCACTGACTGAGGTTCAATCACTGTCACTGGCTGAGATTCAATCCCTGTCAACGACTGAGATTCAATCCTTGTCACTGACTGAGGTTCATTCCCTGTCACTGACGGAGGGTCAATCCCTGTCACTGACTGAGGGTCAATCCCTGTCACTGACTGAGGTTCAATCCCTGTTACTTACTGAGATTCAATCCCTGTCACTGACTGAGGGTCAATCTCTGTCACTGTCTGAGGGTCAATCCCTGTCACTGACTGAGATTCAATCCCTGTCACGAACTGAGATTCAATCCCTGTCACTGACTGAGGCTCAATCCTTGTCACTAACGGAGGATCAATACCTGTCACTGACTGAGGGTCACTACCGGTCATTGACTAATGTTCCATCCCAGTCACTGACTGAGTTTCAATACCTGTCACTGACTAAGGTTCAATCCCTGTCACTGTCTGAGATTCAGTTCCTGTCACTGTCTGAGGTTCAATTACCGGCCACTGATTGAGATTCAATCCCTGTCACTGACTGAGATTCAATCCCTGTCACTGACTGAGGTTCATTCCATGTTACTGACGGAGGATCAATCCCTGTCAAGGACTGAGGGTCAATCCCTGTCACTGTCTGAGGTTCAATCCCTGTCAGTGACGGAGATTCAATCCCTGTCACTAACTGAGATTCAATCCCTGTCACTGACTGAGGGTCAATCCCTGTCACTGTCTGAGGGTCAATCCCTGTCAGTGACTGAGATTCAATCCCTGTCACTGACTGAGGCTCAATCCTTGTCACTGACTGAGGTTCAATTCCTGTCACTGACTGAGGCTCAATCTCTGTCACTGACTGAGGTTCAATCCCTGTCACTGACTGAGATTCAATCCCTGTCACTGTCTGAGGGTCAATGCCAGTCACTGACTGAGATTGAATCCCTGTCACGAACTGAGATTCAATCCCTGTCACTTACTGAGGCTCAATCCCTGTCACTGACTGAGGCTCAATCCCTGTCACTGACTGAGATTCAATCCCTGTCACAGACTGAGATTCAATCCCTGTCACTGTCTGAGATTCAATCCCTGTCACAGACTGAGATTCAATCGCTGTCTCCGACTGAGGCTCAATCACTGTCACTGACGGAGGATAAATACCTGTCACTGACTGAGGGTCAATCCCTGTCACTGACTGAGGTTCAATTCCTGTCACTGACTGAGGCTCAATCCCCGTCACTGACTGAGATTCAATCCTTGTCACTGACTGAGGTTCATTCCCTGTCACTGACTGAGGGTCAATCTTTGTCACTGACGGAGGATCAATACCTGTCACTGACTGAGGGTCAATCCCTGTCACTGACTGAGGTTCAAATCCTGTCACTGAATGAGGTTCAATCCCTGTCACAGACTGAGATTCAATCCCTGTCACTGTCTGAGATTCAATCCCTGTCAGAGACTGAGATTCAATCCCTGTCACTGACTGAGATTCAATCCCTGTCACTAACTGAGATTCAATCCCAGTCACTGACTGAGGTTCATTCCATGTCACTGACGGAGGATCAATCCCTGTTAAGGACTGAGGGCCAATCCCTGTCACTGTCTGAGGTTCAATCCCTGTTACTTACTGAGAATCAATTCCTGTCACTTACTGAGGCTCAATCTCTGTCACTGACTGAGGTTCAATCCCTGTCACTGACTGAGATTCAATCCCTGTCACTGTCTGAGGGTCAATGCCAGTCACTGACTGAGATTGAATCCCTGTCACTAACTGAGATTCAATCCCAGTCACTGACTGAGGTTCAATCCCTGTCACTGGCTGAGATTCAATCCCTGTCAATGACTGAGTTTCAATCCTTGTCACTGACTGAGGTTCATTCCCTGTCACTGACGGAGGATCAATCCCTGTCACTGACTGAGGGTCAATCCCTGTCACTGACTGAGGTTCAATCCCTGTTACTTACTGAGATTCAATCCCTGTCACTGACTGAGGGTCAATCCCTGTCACTGACTAAGGTTCAATCCCTGTCACTTACTGAGGTTCAATCACTGTCACTGACTTAGGCTCAATCCCTGTCACTGACTGAGGTTCAATTCCTGTCACTGACTGAGGTTCAATCCCTGTCACAGACTGAGATTCAATCCCTGTCACTGTCTGAGATTCAATCCCTGTCACTGACTGAGATTCAATCTCTGTCTCCGACTGAGGCTCAATCACTGTCACTGACGGAGGATAAATACCTGTCACTGACTGAGGGTCAATCCCTGTCACTGACTGAGGTTCAATTCCTGTCACTGACTGAGGCTCAATCCCCGTCACTGACTGAGATTCAATCCCTGTCACTGACTGAGGTTCAATGCCTGTCACAGACTGAGATTCAATCCTTGTCACTTCCCGAGGCTCAATCCCTGTCACTGACTGAGATTCAATCCTTGTCACTGACTGAGGTTCATTCCCTGTCACTGACGGAGGATCAATCCCTGTCACAGACAGAGATTCAATCCCTGTCACTGTCTGAGATTCAATCCCTGTCACTGACGTAGGTTCAATCCCTGTCACTGGCTGAGGTTCAATCCCTGTCACTGACTGAGGTTCAATCCCTGTCACTGACTGAGGTTCAATCCCTGTCACTGGCTGAGATTCAATCCCTGTCACTGAATAAGGTTCAATCCCTGTCACTGACATAGGTTCAATCCCTGTCACTGACGGAGGTTCAATCCCTGTCACTGACTGAGGTTCAATGCCTGTCACTGACTGAGGTTCAATCCCTGTCACTGGCTGAGATTCAATCCCTGTCACTGACTAAGTTTCAGTCCCTGTCACTGACGTAGGTTCAATCCCTGTCATTGACTAAGGTGCAATTCCCGTCAGTGACTAAGGATCAATCCCTGTCACTGACTGAGGTTCAATCCCTGTCACTGACTGAGGTTAATCCCTGTCACTGGCTGAGATTCAATCCCTGTCACTGACTAAGGTTCAATCCCTGTCACTGACGTAGGTTCAATCCCTGTCATTGACTAAGGTTCAATCCCGGTCAGTGACTAAGGATCAATCCCTGTCACTGACTGAGGTTCAATCCCTGTCACTGACTGAGGTTAATCCCTGTCACTGACTAAGGTTCAATCCCGGTCAGTGACTAAGGATCAATCCCTGTCACTGACTTAGGTTCAATCCCTGTCACTGACTAAGGTTCAATCCCTGTCACTGATTGAGATTCAATCCCTGTCACTGACTAAGGTTCAATCCCGGTCAGTGACGAAGGATCAATCCCTGTCACTGACTAAGGTTCAATCCCTGTCACTGACGGAGGCTCAATCCCTGTCACTGATTGAGATTCAATCCCTGTCACTGACTGAGGTTCAATCCTCGTCACTAACTGAGATTCAATCCCTGTCACTGACTGAGGTTCAATCCCTGTTAGTGGCTGAGATTCAATCCCTGTCCCTGACTGAGGGTCAATCCCTGTCACTGACTGAGGTTCAATCCCTGTCACTGACGGAGGATCAATCCCTGTCACTAACTGAGATTCAATCCCTGTCACTAACTGAGATTCAACCCCTGTCACTGACTGCGACTCAATACCAGTCACTGACTGAGTTTTAATCTCTGTCACTGATTGAGATTCAATCCATGTCACTGACTGAGGTTCAATCACTGTCACTGACTAAGGTTCAATCCCTGTCACTGACTGAGGTTCAATCACTCTCACTGACTGAGGTTCAATCCCTGTCACTGACTAAGGTCCAATCCCTGTCACTGACTGAGATTCAATCCATGTCACTGACAGAGGTTCAATCCCTAACACTGACTGAGATTTAATTCCTGTCACTTACTGAGATTCAATTCCGGTCACTGACTGAGATAAAATCCCTGTCACTGACTGAGATTCAATTCCTGTCACTGACTGAGATTCAATCCCTGTCACTGACTGAGATTCAATCCCTGCCACTAACTGAGATTCAATCCCTGTCACTGACTGAGGCTCAATCCTTGTCACTGACGGAGGATCAATACCTGTCACTGACTGAGGGTCAATCTCTGTCACTGACTGAGGTTCAATTCCTGTCACTGACTGAGGCTCAATCTCTGTCACTGACTGAGGTTCAATCCCTGTCACTGACTGAGATTCAATCCCTGTCACTGTCTGAGGGTCAATGCCAGTCACTGACAGAGATTGAATTCCTGTCACTAACTGAGATTCAACCCCTGTCACTTACTGAGGCTCAATCCCTGTCACTGACTGAGGCTCAATCCCTGTCACAGACTGAGATTCAATCCCTGTCACTGACTGCGGTTCAATCCCTGTCACTGACTGAGATTCAATCCCTGTCACTGACTGAGATTCAATCCCTGTCACTGTCTGAGGGTCAATCCCTGTCACTGACGGAGGATCAACACCTGTCACTGACTGAGGGTCAATCCCTGTCACTGACTGAGGTTCAATCCCTGTCACTGACTAAGGTCCAATCCCTGTCACTGACTGAGATTCAATCCATGTCACTGACAGAGGTTCAATCCCTAACACTGACTGAGATTTAATTCCTGTCACTTACTGAGATTCAATTCCGGTCACTGACTGAGATAAAATCCCTGTCACTGACTGAGATTCAATTCCTGTCACTGACTGAGATTCAATCCCTGTCACTGACTGAGATTAAATCCTTGTCACTGACGGAGGATCAATACCTGTCACTGACTGAGGGTCAATCTCTGTCACTGACTGAGGTTCAATTCCTGTCACTGACTGAGGCTCAACCTCTGTCACTGACTGAGGTTCAATCCCTGTCACTGACTGAGATCCAATCCCTGTCACTGTCTGAGGGTCAATGCCAGTCACTGACAGAGATTGAATTCCTGTCACTAACTGAGATTCAACCCCTGTCACTTACTGAGGCTCAATCCCTGTCACTGACTGAGGCTCAATCCCTGTCACAGACTGAGATTCAATCCCTGTCACTGACTGAGGTTCAATCCCTGTCACTGACTGAGATTCAATCCCTGTCGCTGACTGAGATTCAATCCCTGTCACTGTCTGAGGGTCAATCCCTGTCACTGACGGAGGATCAATACCTGTCACTGACTGAGGGTCAATCCCTGTCACTGACTGAGATTCAATTCCTGTCACTGACTGAGGTTCAATCCCTGTCACAGACTGAGATTCAATCCCTGTCACTGTCTGAGATTCAATCCCTGTCACAGACTGAGATTCAATCCCTGTCTCTGACTGAGGCTCAATCCCTGTCACTGACGGAGGATCAATACCTGTCACTGACTGAGGGTCAATCCCTGTCACTGACTGAGGTTCAATTCCTGTCACTGACTGAGGCTCAATCCCTGTCACTGTCTGACATTCAATCCCTGTAACTGTCCAAGATTCAATTCCTGTCACTGACTAAGTTTCAATCCCTGTCAATGTCTGAGATTCAATTCCTGTCACTGTCTGAGGTTCAATCCCTGTCACTGATTGAGATTCAATCCCATTTAACTAACTGAAATTCTATCCCTGTCACTGACTAAGGTTCAATCCCTGTCACTGATGGAGGTTCAATCCCTGTCACTGACTGAGATTCAATCCCTGTCACTACTGAGATTCAATCCCTGTCACTGTCTGAGGGTGAATGCCAGTCACTGATTGAGATTGAATCCCTGTCACTAACTGAGATTCAATCCCTCTTACTGACTGAGTTTCAATCCCTGTCACCGACTGAGGCTCAATCACTGTCACTGGCTGAGATTCACTTCCTGTCACTGACTGAGGTTGAATCCCTGTCACTGACTGAGGTTCAATCCTTGTCACTGTCTGAGGGTCAATGCCAGTCACTGACTGAGGTTGAATCCCTGTCACTAACTGAGATTCAATCCCTGTCACTGACTGAGGTTCAATCTCTGTCACAGACTGAGATTCAATTCCTGTCACTGTCTGAGGTTCAATCCCTGACACTGATTGAGATTCAATCCCATTTAACTAACTGAAATTCTATCCCTGTCACTGACTAAGGTTCAATCCCTGTCACTGACTGAGATTCAATACCTGTCACTACTGAGATTCAATCCCTGTCACTGACTGAGATTCAATACCTGTCACTGTCTGCGGGTCAATCGCAGTCACTGACTGAGATTAAATCCCTATCACTAACTGAGATTCAATCCCTGTCACTGTCTGAGATTCAATCCCTGTCACTGACTGAGGTTCAATCCCTGTCACTGACTGAGAAACACTCCCTCTCTCTGACTGAAGTTCAATCCCTGTCTCAGACAGATATTCAATCCCTGTCACTGACTGAGGTTCACTCCCTGTCACTGACTGAGGTTCAATGCCTGTCACTAACTGAGATTCAATCCCTGTCACTGACTGAAGTTCAATCACTGTCACTGGCTGAGATTCAATCCCTGTCAATGACTGAGATTCAATCCTTGTCACTGACTGAGGTTCATTCCCTGTCACTGACGGAGGGTCAATCCCTGTCACTGACTGAGGTTCAATCCCTGTCACTGACTGAGATTCAATCCCTGTCACTGTCTGAGGGTCAATGCCAGTCACTGACTGAGATTGAATCCCTGTCACTAACTGAGATTCAATCCCTGTCACTTACTGAGGCTCTATCCCTGTCACTGACTGAGGCTCAATCCATGTCACTGACTGAGATTCAATCCCTGTCACAGACTGAGATTCAATCCCTGTCACTGTCTGAGATTCAATCCCTGTCACAGACTAAGATTCAATCGCTGTCTCTGACTGAGGCTCAATCCCTGTCACTGACGGAGGATCAATACCTGTCACTGACTGAGGGTCAATCTCTGTCACTGACGGAGGATCAATACCTGTCACTGACTGAGGGTCCATCCCTGTCACAGACTGAGATTCAATCACTGTCACTGACTGAGGTTCAATCCCTGTCACTGATTGAGATTCAATCCCTGTCACTGACTGAGATTCAATCCCTGTCACTGTCTGAGGGTCAATCCCTGTCACTGACGGAGGATCAATACCTGTCACTGACTGAGGGTCAATCCCTGTCACTGACTGAGATTCAATTCCTGTCACTGACTGAGGTTCAATCCCTGTCACAGACTGAGATTCAATCCCTGTCACTGTCTGAGATTCAATCCCTGTCACAGAGTCTCTACAGGGGGGAAGGGGGGGAAGGGGGGGAAGGGGGGGTAGGGGGGGAAGGGGAGGGGGAAGGGGGGAAAGGGGAGGGGGAAGGGGGGAAAGGGGAGGGGGAAGGGGGGAAGGGGACGGGGGAAGGGGATGGGGAAGGGGGGAAGGGGATGGGGAAGTGGGGGAAGGAGAGGGGGACTGAGGCTCAATCCCTGTCACTGACAGAGGATCAATACCTGTCACTGACTGAGGGTCAATCCCTGTCACTGACTGAGGTTCAATTCCTGTCACTGACTGAGGCTCAATCCCTGTCACTGTCTGACATTCAATCCCTGTCACTGTCCAAGATTCAATTCCTGTCACTGACTAAGTTTCAATCCCTGTCAATGTCTGAGATTCAATTCCTGTCACTGTCTGAGGTTCAATCCCTGTCACTGATTGAGATTCAATCCCATTTAACTAACTGAAATTCTATCCCTGTCACTGACTAAGGTTCAATCCCTGTCACTGACTGAGATTCAATCCCTGTCACTACTGAGATTCAATCCCTGTCACTGTCTGAGGGTGAATGCCAGTCACTGATTGAGATTGAATCCCTGTCACTAACTGAGATTCAATCCCTCTTACTGACTGAGTTTCAATCCCTGTTACCGACTGAGGCTCAATCACTGTCACTGGCTGAGATTCACTTCCTGTCACTGACTGAGGTTGAATCCCTGTCACTGACTGAGGTTCAATCCTTGTCACTGTCTGAGGGTCAATGCCAGTCACTGACTGAGGTTGAATCCCTGTCACTAACTGAGATTCAATCCGTGTCACTGACTGAGGTTCAATCTCTGTCACAGACTGAGATTCAATTCCTGTCACTGTCTGAGGTTCAATCCCTGACACTGATTGAGATTCAATCCCATTTAACTAACTGAAATTCTATCCCTGTCACTGACTAAGGTTCAATCCCTGTCACTGACTGAGATTCAATACCTGTCACTACTGAGATTCAATCCCTGTCACTGACTGAGATTCAATACCTGTCACTGTCTGCGGGTCAATCGCAGTCACTGACTGAGATTAAATCCCTGTCACTAACTGAGATTCAATCCCTGTCACTGTCTGAGATTCAATCCCTGTCACTGACTGAGGTTCAATCCCTGTCACTGACTGAGAAACACTCCCTCTCTCTGACTGAAGTTCAATCCCTGTCTCAGACAGAGATTCAATCCCTGTTACTGACTGAGGTTCACTCCCTGTCACTGACTGAGGTTCAATGCCTGTCACTAACTGAGATTCAATCCCTGTCACTGACTGAGGTTCAATCACTGTCACTGGCTGAGATTCAATCCCTGTCAATGACTGAGATTCAATCCTTGTCACTGACTGAGGTTCATTCCCTGTCACTGACGGAGGGTCAATCCCTGTCACTGACTGAGGTTCAATCCCTGTCACTGACTGAGATTCAATCCCTGTCACTGTCTGAGGGTCAATGCCAGTCACTGACTGAGATTGAATCCCTGTCACTAACTGAGATTCAATCCCTGTCACTTACTGAGGCTCTATCCCTGTCACTGACTGAGGCTCAATCCATGTCACTGACTGAGATTCAATCCCTGTCACAGACTGAGATTCAATCCCTGTCACTGTCTGAGATTCAATCCCTGTCACAGACTAAGATTCAATCGCTGTCTCTGACTGAGGCTCAATCCCTGTCACTGACGGAGGATCAATACCTGTCACTGACTGAGGGTCAATCTCTGTCACTGACGGAGGATCAATACCTGTCACTGACTGAGGGTCCATCCCTGTCACAGACTGAGATTCAATCACTGTCACTGACTGAGGTTCAATCCCTGTCACTGATTGAGATTCAATCCCTGTCACTGACTGAGATTCAATCCCTGTCACTGTCTGAGGGTCAATCCCTGTCACTGACGGAGGATCAATACCTGTCACTGACTGAGGGTCAATCCCTGTCACTGACTGAGATTCAATTCCTGTCACTGACTGAGGTTCAATCCCTGTCACAGACTGAGATTCAATCCCTGTCACTGTCTGAGATTCAATCCCTGTCACAGAGTCTCTACAGGGGGGAAGGGTGGGAAGGGGGGGAAGGGGGGGTAGGGGGGGAAGGGGAGGGGGAAGGGGGGAAAGGGGAGGGGGAAGGGGGGAAAGGGGAGGGGGAAGGGGGGAAGGGGAGGGGGGAAGGGGATGGGGAAGGGGGGAAGGGGATGGGGAAGTGGGGGAAGGAGAGGGGGACTGAGGGTCAATCCCTGTCACTGACAGAGGATCAATACCTGTCACTGACTGAGGGTCAATCCCTGTCACTGACTGAGGTTCAATTCCTGTCACTGACTGAGGCTCAATCCCTGTCACTGTCTGACATTCAATCCCTGTCACTGTCCAAGATTCAATTCCTGTCACTGACTAAGTTTCAATCCCTGTCAATGTCTGAGATTCAATTCCTGTCACTGTCTGAGGTTCAATCCCTGTCACTGATTGAGATTCAATCCCATTTAACTAACTGAAATTCTATCCCTGTCACTGACTAAGGTTCAATCCCTGTCACTGACTGAGATTCAATCCCTGTCACTACTGAGATTCAATCCCTGTCACTGTCTGAGGGTGAATGCCAGTCACTGATTGAGATTGAATCCCTGTCACTAACTGAGATTCAATCCCTCTTACTGACTGAGTTTCAATCCCTGTTACCGACTGAGGCTCAATCACTGTCACTGGCTGAGATTCACTTCCTGTCACTGACTGAGGTTGAATCCCTGTCACTGACTGAGGTTCAATCCTTGTCACTGTCTGAGGGTCAATGCCAGTCACTGACTGAGGTTGAATCCCTGTCACTAACTGAGATTCAATCCGTGTCACTGACTGAGGTTCAATCTCTGTCACAGACTGAGATTCAATTCCTGTCACTGTCTGAGGTTCAATCCCTGACACTGATTGAGATTCAATCCCATTTAACTAACTGAAATTCTATCCCTGTCACTGACTAAGGTTCAATCCCTGTCACTGACTGAGATTCAATACCTGTCACTACTGAGATTCAATCCCTGTCACTGACTGAGATTCAATACCTGTCACTGTCTGCGGGTCAATCGCAGTCACTGACTGAGATTAAATCCCTGTCACTAACTGAGATTCAATCCCTGTCACTGTCTGAGATTCAATCCCTGTCACTGACTGAGGTTCAATCCCTGTCACTGACTGAGAAACACTCCCTCTCTCTGACTGAAGTTCAATCCCTGTCTCAGACAGAGATTCAATCCCTGTCACTGACTGAGGTTCACTCCCTGTCACTGACTGAGGTTCAATGCCTGTCACTAACTGAGATTCAATCCCTGTCACTGACTGAGGTTCAATCACTGTCACTGGCTGAGATTCAATCCCTGTCAATGACTGAGATTCAATCCTTGTCACTGACTCACGTTCATTCCCTGTCACTGACGGAGGGTCAATCCCTGTCACTGACTGAGGTTCAATCCCTGTCACTGACTGAGATTCAATCCCTGTCACTTACTGAGGCTCTATCCCTGTCACTGACTGAGGCTCAATCCATGTCACTGACTGAGATTCAATCCCTGTCACAGACTGAGTTTCAATCCCTGTCACTGTCTGAGATTCAATCCCTGTCACAGACTAAGATTCAATCGCTGTCTCTGACTGAGGCTCAATCCCTGTCACTGACGGAGGATCAATACCTGTCACTGACTGAGGGTCAATCTCTGTCACTGACGGAGGATCAATACCTGTCACTGACTGAGGGTCCATCCCTGTCACTGACTGAGGTTCAATTCCTGTCACTGACTGAGATTCAATCCCTGTCACTGACTAAGATTCAATCCCTGTCACTGACTGATATTCAATCCCTGTCACTGACTGAGATTCAATGCCTGTCACAGACTGAGATGCAATCCTTGTTACTGACTGAGGTTCAAACACTGTCACTGACGGAGGATCAATCCCTGTTAAGGACTGAGGGTCAATCCCTGTCACTGACTGAGGTTCAATCCCTGTTACTTACTGAGATTCAATCCCTGTCACTGACTGAGGGTCAATCCCTGTCACTGTCTGAGGGTCAATTCCTGCCAGTGACTGAGATTCAATCCCTGTCACTAACTGAGATTCAATCCCTGTCACTGACTGAGGCTCAATCCTTGTCACTGACGGAGGATCAATACCTGTCACTGACTGAGGGTCAATCTCGGTCACTGACTGAGGTTCAATTCCTGTCACTGACTGAGGCTCAATCTCTGTCACTGACTGAGGTTCAATCCCTGTCACTGTCTGAGGGTCAATGCCAGTCACTGACTGAGTTTGAATCCCTGTCACTAACTGAGATTCAATCCCTGTCACTGACTGAGGTTCAATCCCTGTCACTGGCTGAGATTCAATCCCTGTCAATGACTGAGATTCAAAACTTGTCACTGACTGAGGTTCATTCCCTGTCACTGACGGAGGATCAATCCCTGTCTCTGACTGAGGGTCAATCCCTGTCACTGACTGAGGTTCAATCCCTGTTACTTACTGAGATTCAATCCCTGTCACTGTCTGAGGGTCAATGCCAGTCACTGACTGAGTTTGAATCCCTGTCACTAACTGAGATTCAATCCCTGTCACTGACTGAGGTTCAATCCCTGTCACTGGCTGAGATTCAATCCCTGTCAATGACTGAGATTCAAAACTTGTCACTGACTGTGGTTCATTCCCTGTCACTGACGGAGGATCAATCCCTGTCTCTGACTGAGGGTCAATTCCTGTCACTGACTGAGATTCAATCCGTGTCACAGACTGAGATTCAATCCCTGTCACTGTCTGAGATTCAATCCCTTTCACTGACTGAGATTCAATCCCTGTCTCTGACTGAGGCTCAATCACTGTCACTGACGGAGGATCAATACCTGTCACTGACTGAGATTCAATACCTGTCACTACTGAGATTCAATCCCTGTCACTGACTGAGATTCAATCCCTGTCACTGTCTGCGGGTCAATCGCAGTCACTGACTGAGATTAAATCCCTGTCACTAACTGAGATTCAATCCCTGTCACTGTCTGAGATTCAATCCCTGTCACTGACTGAGGTTCAATCCCTGTCACTGACTGAGAAACACTCCCTCTCTCTGACTGAAGTTCAATCCCTGTCTCAGACAGAGATTCAATCCCTGTCACTGACTGAGGTTCACTCCCTGTCACTAACTGAGATTCAATCCCTGTCACTGACTGAGGTTCAATCACTGTCACTGGCTGAGATTCAATCCCTGTCAATGACTGAGATTCAATCCTTGTCACTGACTGAGGTTCATTCCCTGTCACTGACGGAGGGTCAATCCCTGTCACTGACTGAGGTTCAATCCCTGTCACTGACTGAGATTCAATCCCTGTCACTGTCTGTGGGTCAATGCCAGTCACTGACTGAGATTGAATCCCTGTCACTAACTGAGATTCAATCCCTGTCACTTACTGAGGCTCTATCCCTGTCACTGACTGAGGCTCAATCCATGTCACTGACTGAGATTCAATCCCTGTCACAGACTGAGATTCAATCCCTGTCACTGTCTGAGATTCAATCCCTGTCACAGACTAAGATTCAATCGCTGTCTCTGACTGAGGCTCAATCCCTGTCTCTGACGGAGGATCAATACCTGTCACTGACTGAGGGTCAATCTCTGTCACTGACGGAGGATCAATACCTGTCACTGACTGAGGGTCAATCCCTGTCACTGACTGAGGTTCAATTCCTGTCACTGACTGAGATTCAATCCCTGTCACTGACTGAGATTCAATCCCTGTCACTGACTGATATTCAATCCCTGTCACTGACTGAGATTCAATGCCTGTCACAGACTGAGATGCAATCCTTGTCTCTGACTGAGGTTCATTCCATGTCACTGACGGAGGATCAATCCCTGTCAAGGACTGCGGGTCAATCCCTGTCACTGTCTGAGGTTCAATCCCTGTTACTTACTGAGATTCAATCCCTGTCACTGACTGAGGGTCAATCCCTGTCACTGTCTGAGGGTCAATTCCTGTCAGTGACTGAGATTCAATCCCTGTCACTAACTGAGATTCAATCCCTGTCACTGACTGAGGCTCAATCCTTGTCACTGTAGGAGGATCAATACCTGTCACTGACTGAGGGTCAATCTCGGTCACTGACTGAGGTTCAATTCCTGTCACTGACTGAGGCTCAATCTCTGTCACTGACTGAGGTTCAATCCCTGTCACTGACTGAGATTCAATCCCTGTCACTGTCTGAGGGTCAATGCCAGTCACTGACTGAGTTTGAATCCCTGTCACTAACTGAGATTCAATCCCTGTCACTGACTGAGGTTCAATCCCTGTCACTGGCTGAGATTCAATCCCTGTCAATGACTGAGATTCAAAACTTGTCACTGACTGTGGTTCATTCCCTGTCACTGACGGAGGATCAATCCCTGTCTCTGACTGAGGGTCAATTCCTGTCACTGACTGAGATTCAATCCGTGTCACAGACTGAGATTCAATCCCTGTCACTGTCTGAGATTCAATCCCTTTCACTGACTGAGATTCAATCCCTGTCTCTGACTGAGGCTCAATCACTGTCACTGACGGAGGATCAATACCTGTCACTGACTGAGATTCAATACCTGTCACTACTGAGATTCAATCCCTGTCACTGACTGAGATTCAATCCCTGTCACTGTCTGCGGGTCAATCGCAGTCACTGACTGAGATTAAATCCCTGTCACTAACTGAGATTCAATCCCTGTCACTGTCTGAGATTCAATCCCTGTCACTGACTGAGGTTCAATCCCTGTCACTGACTGAGAAACACTCCCTCTCTCTGACTGAAGTTCAATCCCTGTCTCAGACAGAGATTCAATCCCTGTCACTGACTGAGGTTCACTCCCTGTCACTAACTGAGATTCAATCCCTGTCACTGACTGAGGTTCAATCACTGTCACTGGCTGAGATTCAATCCCTGTCAATGACTGAGATTCAATCCTTGTCACTGACTGAGGTTCATTCCCTGTCACTGACGGAGGGTCATTCCCTGTCACTGACTGAGGTTCAATCCCTGTCACTGACTGAGATTCAATCCCTGTCACTGTCTGTGGGTCAATGCCAGTCACTGACTGAGATTGAATCCCTGTCACTAACTGAGATTCAATCCCTGTCACTTACTGAGGCTCTATCCCTGTCACTGACTGAGGCTCAATCCATGTCACTGACTGAGATTCAATCCCTGTCACAGACTGAGATTCAATCCCTGTCACTGTCTGAGATTCAATCCCTGTCACAGACTAAGATTCAATCGCTGTCTCTGACTGAGGCTCAATCCCTGTCTCTGACGGAGGATCAATACCTGTCACTGACTGAGGGTCAATCTCTGTCACTGACGGAGGATCAATACCTGTCACTGACTGAGGGTCAATCCCTGTCACTGACTGAGGTTCAATTCCTGTCACTGACTGAGATTCAATCCCTGTCACTGACTGAGATTCAATCCCTGTCACTGACTGATATTCAATCCCTGTCACTGACTGAGATTCAATGCCTGTCACAGACTGAGATGCAATCCTTGTCTCTGACTGAGGTTCATTCCATGTCACTGACGGAGGATCAATCCCTGTCAAGGACTGCGGGTCAATCCCTGTCACTGTCTGAGGTTCAATCCCTGTTACTTACTGAGATTCAATCCCTGTCACTGACTGAGGGTCAATCCCTGTCACTGTCTGAGGGTCAATTCCTGTCAGTGACTGAGATTCAATCCCTGTCACTAACTGAGATTCAATCCCTGTCACTGACTGAGGCTCAATCCTTGTCACTGTAGGAGGATCAATACCTGTCACTGACTGAGGGTCAATCTCGGTCACTGACTGAGGTTCAATTCCTGTCACTGACTGAGGCTCAATCTCTGTCACTGACTGAGGTTCAATCCCTGTCACTGACTGAGATTCAATCCCTGTCACTGTCTGAGGGTCAATGCCAGTCACTGACTGAGTTTGAATCCCTGTCACTAACTGAGATTCAATCCCTGTCACTGACTGAGGTTCAATCCCTGTCACTGGCTGAGATTCAATCCCTGTCAATGTCTGAGATTCAAAACTTGTCACTGACTGAGGTTCATTCCCTGTCACTGACGGAGGGTCAACCCCTGTCTCTGACTGAGGGTCAATCCCTGTCACTGACTGAGATTCAATCCCTGTCACTGTCCGAGATTCAATCCCTTTCACTGACTGAGATTCAATCCCTGTCTCTGACTGAGGCTCAATCACTGTCACTGACGGAGGATCAATACCTGTCACTGACTGAGGGTCAATCCCTGTCACTGACTGAGGTTCAATTCCTGTCACTGTCTGAGGCTCAATCCCCGTCACTGACTGAGATTCAATCCCTGTCACTGACTGAGGTTCAATGCCTGTCACAGACAGAGATTCAATCCTTGTCACTGACTGAGGTTCATTCCATGTCACTGACGGAGGATCAATCCCTGTCAAGGACTGAGGATCAATCCCTGTCACTGACTGAGGTTCAATCCCTGTTACTTACTGAGATTCAATCCCTGTCACTGTCTGAGATTCAATCCCTGTCACTGACTAAGGTTCAATCCCTGTCACTGAGATTCAGTTCCTGTCACTGTCTGAGGTTCAATCCCTGTCACTGATTGAGATTCAATCCCTGTCAGAATTGAGATTCAATCCCTGTCACTGACTGAGATTCAATCCCTGTCACGGACTGAGATTCAATCCCTGTCACTGACTGAGATTAAATCCCTGTCACTAACTGAGATTCAATCTCGGTCACGCTGCGATTCAATCCTTGTCACTGACTGAGGTTCATTCCATGTCACTGACGGAGGATCAATCCCTGTCAAGGACTGAGGGTCAATCCCTGTCACTGTCTGAGGTTCAATCCCTGTCAGTGACTGAGATTCAATCCCTGTCACTAACTGAGATTCAATCCCTGTCACTGACTGAGGGTCAATCCCTGTCACTGTCTGAGGGTCAATCCCTGTCAGTGACTGAGATTCAATCCCTGTCACTAACTGAGATTCAATCCCTGTCACTGACTGAGGCTCAATCCTTGTCACTGACGGAGGATCAATACCTGTCCCTGACTGAGGGTCAATCTCTGTCACTGACTGAGGTTCAATTCCTGTCACTGACTGAGGCTCAATCTCTGTCACTGACTGAGGTTCAATCCCTGTCACTGTCTGAGGGTCAATGCTAGTCACTGACGGAGATTGAATCCCTGTCACTAACTGAGATTCAATCCCTGTCACTGAATGAGGTTCAATCCCTGTCAATGACTGAGATTCAATCCTTGTCACTGACTGAGGTTCATTCCCTGTCACTGACGGAGGATCAATCCCTGTCACTGACTGAGGGTCAATCCCTGTCAATGACTGAGATTCAATCCTTGTCACTGACTGAGGTTCATTCCCTGTCTCTGACGGAGGATCAATCCCTGTCAATGACTGAGGGTCAATCCCTGTCACTGACTGAGGTTCAATCCCTGTTACTTACTGAGATTCAATCCCTGTCACTGAGTGAGGCTCAATCCCTGTCACTGACTGAGGTTCAATCCCTTTCACTTACTGAGGCTCAATCACTGTCACTGACTTAGGCTCAATCCCTGTCACTGACTGAGGTTCAATTCCTGTCACTGACTGAGGTTCAATCCCTGTCACAGACTGAGATTCAATCCCTGTCACTGTCTGAGATTCAATCCCTGTCACTGACTGAGATTCAATCCCTGTCTCTGACTGAGGCTCAATCACTGTCACTGACGGAGGATCAATACCTGTCACTGACTGAGGGTCAATCCCTGTCACTGACTGAGATTCAATTCCTGTCACTGACTGAGGTTCAATCCCTGTCACAGACTGAGATTCAATCCCTGTCACTGTCTGAGATTCAATCCCTGTCACAGACTGAGATTCAATCCCTTTCACTTACTGAGGCTCAATCACTGTCACTGACTTAGGCTCAATCCCTGTCACTGACTGAGATTCAATCCCTGTCACTGTCTGAGGGTCAATCCCTGTCACTGACGGAGGATCAATACCTGTCACTGACTGAGGGTCAATCCCTGTCACTGACTGAGATTCAATTCCTGTCACTGACTGAGGTTCAATCCCTGTCACAGACTGAGATTCAATCCCTGTCACTGTCTGAGATTCAATCCCTGTCACAGACTGAGATTCAATCCCTGTCTCTGACTGAGGCTCAATCCCTGTCACTGACAGAGGATCAATACCTGTCACTGACTGAGGGTCAATCCCTGTCACTGACTGAGGTTCAATTCCTGTCACTGACTGAGGCTCAATCCCTGTCACTGTCTGACATTCAATCACTGTCACTGTCCAAGATTCAATTCCTGTCACTGACTAAGTTTCAATCCCTGTCAATGTCTGAGATTCAATTCCTGTCACTGTCTGAGGTTCAATCCCTGTCACTGATTGAGATTCAATCCCATTTAACTAACTGAAATTCTATCCCTGTCACTGACTAAGGTTCAATCCCTGTCACTGATGGAGGTTCAATCCCTGTCACTGACTGAGATTCAATCCCTGTCACTACTGAGATTCAATCCCTGTCACTGTCTGAGGGTGAATGCCAGTCACTGATTGAGATTGAATCCCTGTCACTAACTGAGATTCAATCCCTCTTACTGACTGAGTTTCAATCCCTGTCACCGACTGAGGCTCAATCACTGTCACTGGCTGAGATTCACTTCCTGTCACTGACTGAGGTTGAATCCCTGTCACTGACTGAGGTTCAATCCTTGTCACTGTCTGAGGGTCAATGCCAGTCACTGACTGAGGTTGAATCCCTGTCACTAACTGAGATTCAATCCCTGTCACTGACTGAGGTTCAATCTCTGTCACAGACTGAGATTCAATTCCTGTCACTGTCTGAGGTTCAATCCCTGACACTGATTGAGATTCAATCCCATTTAACTAACTGAAATTCTATCCCTGTCACTGACTAAGGTTCAATCCCTGTCATTGACTGAGATTCAATACCTGTCACTACTGAGATTCAATCCCTGTCACTGACTGAGATTCAATACCTGTCACTGTCTGCGGGTCAATCGCAGTCACTGACTGAGATTAAATCCCTGTCACTAACTGAGATTCAATCCCTGTCACTGTCTGAGATTCAATCCCTGTCACTGACTGAGGTTCAATCCCTGTCACTGACTGAGAAACACTCCCTCTCTCTGACTGGAGTTCAATCCCTGTCTCAGACAGAGATTCAATCCCTGTCACTGACTGAGGTTCACTCCCTGTCACTGACTGAGGTTCAATGCCTGTCACTAACTGAGATTCAATCCCTGTCACTGACTGAGGTTCAATCACTGTCACTGGCTGAGATTCAATCCCTGTCAATGACTGAGATTCAATCCTTGTCACTGACTCACGTTCATTCCCTGTCACTGACGGAGGGTCAATCCCTGTCACTGACTGAGGTTCAATCCCTGTCATTGACTGAGATTCAATCCCTGTCACTTACTGAGGCTCTATCCCTGTCACTGACTGAGGCTCAATCCATGTCACTGACTGAGATTCAATCCCTGTCACAGACTGAGTTTCAATCCCTGTCACTGTCTGAGATTCAATCCCTGTCACAGACTAAGATTCAATCGCTGTCTCTGACTGAGGCTCAATCCCTGTCACTGACGGAGGATCAATACCTGTCACTGACTGAGGGTCCATCCCTGTCACTGACTGAGGATCAATTCCTGTCACTGACTGAGATTCAATCCCTGTCACTGACTGAGATTCAATCCCTGTCACTGACTGATATTCAATCCCTGTCACTGACTGAGATTCAATGCCTGTCACAGACTGAGATGCAATCCTTGTCACTGACTGAGGTTCAAACACTGTCACTGACGGAGGATCAATCCCTGTTAAGGACTGAGGGTCAATCCCTGTCACTGACTGAGGTTCAATCCCTGTTACTTACTGAGATTCAATCCCTGTCACTGAGTGAGGGTCAATCCCTGTCACTGTCTGAGGGTCAATTCCTGTCAGTGACTGAGATTCAATCCCTGTCACTAACTGAGATTCAATCCCTGTCACTGACTGAGGCTCAATCCTTGTCACTGACGGAGGATCAATACCTGTCACTGACTGAGGGTCAATCTCGGTCACTGACTGAGGTTCAATTCCTGTCACTGACTGAGGCTCAATCCCTGTCACGGACTGAGATTCAATCCCTGTCACTGACTGAGATTAAATCCCTGTCACTAACTGAGATTCAATCTCGGTCACGCTGCGATTCAATCCTTGTCACTGACTGAGGTTCATTCCATGTCACTGACGGAGGATCAATCCCTGTCACTGTCTGAGGTTCAATCCCTGTCAGTGACTGAGATTCAATCCCTGTCACTAACTGAGATTCAATCCCTGTCACTAACGGAGATTCAATCCCTGTCACTGTCTGAGGGTCAATGCCAGTCACTGACGGAGATTGAATCCCTGTCACTAACTGAGATTCAATCCCTGTCACTGAATGAGGTTCAATCCCTGTCAATGACTGAGATTCAATCCTTGTCACTGACTGAGGTTCATTCCCTGTCACTGACGGAGGATCAATCCCTGTCACTGACTGAGGGTCAATCCCTGTCAATGACTGAGATTCAATCCTTGTCACTGACTGAGGTTCATTCCCTGTCTCTGACGGAGGATCAATCCCTGTCAATGACTGAGGGTCAATCCCTGTCACTGACTGAGGTTCAATCCCTGTTACTTACTGAGATTCAATCCCTGTCACTGAGTGAGGCTCAATCCCTGTCACTGACTGAGGTTCAATCCCTTTCACTTACTGAGGCTCAATCACTGTCACTGACTTAGGCTCAATCCCTGTCACTGACTGAGGTTCAATTCCTGTCACTGACTGAGGTTCAATCCCTGTCACAGACTGAGATTCAATCGCTGTCACTGTCTGAGATTCAATCCATGTCACTGACTGAGATTCAATCCCTGTCTCTGACTGAGGCTCAATCACTGTCACTGACGGAGGATCAATACCTGTCACTGACTGAGGGTCAATCCCTGTCACTGACTGAGATTCAATTCCTGTCACTGACTGAGGTTCAATCCCTGTCACAGACTGAGATTCAATCCCTGTCACTGTCTGAGATTCAATCCCTGTCACAGACTGAGATTCAATCCCTTTCACTTACTGAGGCTCAATCACTGTCACTGACTTAGGCTCAATCCCTGTCACTGACTGAGATTCAATCCCTGTCACTGTCTGAGGGTCAATCCCTGTCACTGACGGAGGATCAATACCTGTCACTGACTGAGGGTCAATCCCTGTCACTGACTGAGATTCAATTCCTGTCACTGACTGAGGTTCAATCCCTGTCACAGACTGAGATTCAATCCCTGTCACTGTCTGAGATTCAATCCCTGTCACAGACTGAGATTCAATCCCTGTCTCTGACTGAGGCTCAATCCCTGTCACTGACAGAGGATCAATACCTGTCACTGACTGAGGGTCAATCCCTGTCACTGACTGAGGTTCAATTCCTGTCACTGACTGAGGCTCAATCCCTGTCACTGTCTGACATTCAATCACTGTCACTGTCCAAGATTCAATTCCTGTCACTGACTAAGTTTCAATCCCTGTCAATGTCTGAGATTCAATTCCTGTCACTGTCTGAGGTTCAATCCCTGTCACTGATTGAGATTCAATCCCATTTAACTAACTGAAATTCTATCCCTGTCACTGACTAAGGTTCAATCCCTGTCACTGATGGAGGTTCAATCCCTGTCACTGACTGAGATTCAATCCCTGTCACTACTGAGATTCAATCCCTGTCACTGTCTGAGGGTGAATGCCAGTCACTGATTGAGATTGAATCCCTGTCACTAACTGAGATTCAATCCCTCTTACTGACTGAGTTTCAATCCCTGTCACCGACTGAGGCTCAATCACTGTCACTGGCTGAGATTCACTTCCTGTCACTGACTGAGGTTGAATCCCTGTCACTGACTGAGGTTCAATCCTTGTCACTGTCTGAGGGTCAATGCCAGTCACTGACTGAGGTTGAATCCCTGTCACTAACTGAGATTCAATCCCTGTCACTGACTGAGGTTCAATCTCTGTCACAGACTGAGATTCAATTCCTGTCACTGTCTGAGGTTCAATCCCTGACACTGATTGAGATTCAATCCCATTTAACTAACTGAAATTCTATCCCTGTCACTGACTAAGGTTCAATCCCTGTCACTGACTGAGATTCAATACCTGTCACTACTGAGATTCAATCCCTGTCACTGACTGAGATTCAATACCTGTCACTGTCTGCGGGTCAATCGCAGTCACTGACTGAGATTAAATCCCTGTCACTAACTGAGATTCAATCCCTGTCACTGTCTGAGATTCAATCCCTGTCACTGACTGAGGTTCAATCCCTGTCACTGACTGAGAAACACTCCCTCTCTCTGACTGAAGTTCAATCCCTGTCTCAGACAGAGATTCAATCCCTGTCACTGACTGAGGTTCACTCCCTGTCACTGACTGAGGTTCAATGCCTGTCACTAACTGAGATTCAATCCCTGTCACTGACTGAGGTTCAATCACTGTCACTGGCTGAGATTCAATCCCTGTCAATGACTGAGATTCAATCCTTGTCACTGACTCACGTTCATTCCCTGTCACTGACGGAGGGTCAATCCCTGTCACTGACTGAGGTTCAATCCCTGTCACTGACTGAGATTCAATCCCTGTCACTTACTGAGGCTCTATCCCTGTCACTGACTGAGGCTCAATCCATGTCACTGACTGAGATTCAATCCCTATCACAGACTGAGTTTCAATCCCTGTCACTGTCTGAGATTCAATCCCTGTCACAGACTAAGATTCAATCGCTGTCTCTGACTGAGGCTCAATCCCTGTCACTGACGGAGGATCAATACCTGTCACTGACTGAGGGTCAATCTCTGTCACTGACGGAGGATCAATACCTGTCACTGACTGAGGGTCCATCCCTGTCACTGACTGAGGTTCAATTCCTGTCACTGACTGAGATTCAATCCCTGTCACTGACTGAGATTCAATGCCTGTCACAGACTGAGATGCAATCCTTGTCACTGAATAAGGTTCAAACACTGTCACTGACGGAGGATCAATCCCTGTTAAGGACTGAGGGTCAATCCCTGTCACTGACTGAGGTTCAATCCCTGTTACTTACTGAGATTCAATCCCTGTCACTGACTGAGGGTCAATCCCTGTCACTGTCTGAGGGTCAATTCCTGCCAGTGACTGAGATTCAATCCCTGTCACTAACTGAGATTCAATCCCTGTCACTGACTGAGGCTCAATCCTTGTCACTGACGGAGGATCAATACCTGTCACTGACTGAGGGTCAATCTCGGTCACTGACTGAGGTTCAATTCTTGTCACTGACTGAGGCTCAATCCCTGTCACGGACTGAGATTCAATCCCTGTCACTGACTGAGATTAAATCCCTGTCACTAACTGAGATTCAATCTCGGTCACGCTGCGATTCAATCCTTGTCACTGACTGAGGTTCATTCCATGTCACTGACGGAGGATCAATCCCTGTCACTGTCTGAGGTTCAATCCCTGTCAGTGACTGAGATTCAATCCCTGTCACTAACTGAGATTCAATCCCTGTCACTAACGGAGATTCAATCCCTGTCACTGTCTGAGGGTCAATGCCAGTCACTGACGGAGATTGAATCCCTGTCACTAACTGAGATTCAATCCCTGTCACTGAATGAGGTTCAATCCCTGTCAATGACTGAGATTCAATCCTTGTCACTGACTGAGGTTCATTCCCTGTCACTGACGGAGGATCAATCCCTGTCACTGACTGAGGGTCAATCCCTGTCAATGACTGAGATTCAATCCTTGTCACTGACTGAGGTTCATTCCCTGTCTCTGACGGAGGATCAATCCCTGTCAATGACTGAGGGTCAATCCCTGTCACTGACTGAGGTTCAATCCCTGTTACTTACTGAGATTCAATCCCTGTCACTGAGTGAGGCTCAATCCCTGTCACTGACTGAGGTTCAATCCCTTTCACTTACTGAGGCTCAATCACTGTCACTGACTTAGGCTCAATCCCTGTCACTGACTGAGGTTCAATTCCTGTCACTGACTGAGGTTCAATCCCTGTCACAGACTGAGATTCAATCGCTGTCACTGTCTGAGATTCAATCCATGTCACTGACTGAGATTCAATCCCTGTCTCTGACTGAGGCTCAATCACTGTCACTGACGGAGGATCAATACCTGTCACTGACTGAGGGTCAATCCCTGTCACTGACTGAGATTCAATTCCTGTCACTGACTGAGGTTCAATCCCTGTCACAGACTGAGATTCAATCCCTGTCACTGTCTGAGATTCAATCCCTGTCACAGACTGAGATTCAATCCCTTTCACTTACTGAGGCTCAATCACTGTCACTGACTTAGGCTCAATCCCTGTCACTGACTGAGATTCAATCCCTGTCACTGTCTGAGGGTCAATCCCTGTCACTGACGGAGGATCAATACCTGTCACTGACTGAGGGTCAATCCCTGTCACTGACTGAGATTCAATTCCTGTCACTGACTGAGGTTCAATCCCTGTCACAGACTGAGATTCAATCCCTGTCACTGTCTGAGATTCAATCCCTGTCACAGACTGAGATTCAATCCCTGTCTCTGACTGAGGCTCAATCCCTGTCACTGACAGAGGATCAATACCTGTCACTGACTGAGGGTCAATCCCTGTCACTGACTGAGGTTCAATTCCTGTCACTGACTGAGGCTCAATCCCTGTCACTGTCTGACATTCAATCACTGTCACTGTCCAAGATTCAATTCCTGTCACTGACTAAGTTTCAATCCCTGTCAATGTCTGAGATTCAATTCCTGTCACTGTCTGAGGTTCAATCCCTGTCACTGATTGAGATTCAATCCCATTTAACTAACTGAAATTCTATCCCTGTCACTGACTAAGGTTCAATCCCTGTCACTGATGGAGGTTCAATCCCTGTCACTGACTGAGATTCAATCCCTGTCACTACTGAGATTCAATCCCTGTCACTGTCTGAGGGTGAATGCCAGTCACTGATTGAGATTGAATCCCTGTCACTAACTGAGATTCAATCCCTCTTACTGACTGAGTTTCAATCCCTGTCACCGACTGAGGCTCAATCACTGTCACTGGCTGAGATTCACTTCCTGTCACTGACTGAGGTTGAATCCCTGTCACTGACTGAGGTTCAATCCTTGTCACTGTCTGAGGGTCAATGCCAGTCACTGACTGAGGTTGAATCCCTGTCACTAACTGAGATTCAATCCCTGTCACTGACTGAGGTTCAATCTCTGTCACAGACTGAGATTCAATTCCTGTCACTGTCTGAGGTTCAATCCCTGACACTGATTGAGATTCAATCCCATTTAACTAACTGAAATTCTATCCCTGTCACTGACTAAGGTTCAATCCCTGTCACTGACTGAGATTCAATACCTGTCACTACTGAGATTCAATCCCTGTCACTGACTGAGATTCAATACCTGTCACTGTCTGCGGGTCAATCGCAGTCACTGACTGAGATTAAATCCCTGTCACTAACTGAGATTCAATCCCTGTCACTGTCTGAGATTCAATCCCTGTCACTGACTGAGGTTCAATCCCTGTCACTGACTGAGAAACACTCCCTCTCTCTGACTGAAGTTCAATCCCTGTCTCAGACAGAGATTCAATCCCTGTCACTGACTGAGGTTCACTCCCTGTCACTGACTGAGGTTCAATGCCTGTCACTAACTGAGATTCAATCCCTGTCACTGACTGAGGTTCAATCACTGTCACTGGCTGAGATTCAATCCCTGTCAATGACTGAGATTCAATCCTTGTCACTGACTCACGTTCATTCCCTGTCACTGACGGAGGGTCAATCCCTGTCACTGACTGAGGTTCAATCCCTGTCACTGACTGAGATTCAATCCCTGTCACTTACTGAGGCTCTATCCCTGTCACTGACTGAGGCTCAATCCATGTCACTGACTGAGATTCAATCCCTATCACAGACTGAGTTTCAATCCCTGTCACTGTCTGAGATTCAATCCCTGTCACAGACTAAGATTCAATCGCTGTCTCTGACTGAGGCTCAATCCCTGTCACTGACGGAGGATCAATACCTGTCACTGACTGAGGGTCAATCTCTGTCACTGACGGAGGATCAATACCTGTCACTGACTGAGGGTCCATCCCTGTCACTGACTGAGGTTCAATTCCTGTCACTGACTGAGATTCAATCCCTGTCACTGACTGAGATTCAATGCCTGTCACAGACTGAGATGCAATCCTTGTCACTGACTGAGGTTCAAACACTGTCACTGACGGAGGATCAATCCCTGTTAAGGACTGAGGGTCAATCCCTGTCACTGACTGAGGTTCAATCCCTGTTACTTACTGAGATTCAATCCCTGTCACTGACTGAGGGTCAATCCCTGTCACTGTCTGAGGGTCAATTCCTGCCAGTGACTGAGATTCAATCCCTGTCACTAACTGAGATTCAATCCCTGTCACTGACTGAGGCTCAATCCTTGTCACTGACGGAGGATCAATACCTGTCACTGACTGAGGGTCAATCTCGGTCACTGACTGAGGTTCAATTCTTGTCACTGACTGAGGCTCAATCTCTGTCACTGACTGAGGTTCAATCCCTGTCACTGACTGAGATTCAATCCCTGTCACTGTCTGAGGGTCAATGCCAGTCACTGACTGAGTTTGAATCCCTGTCACTAACTGAGATTCAATCCCTGTCACTGACTGAGGTTCAATCCCTGTCACTGGCTGAGATTCAATCCCTGTCAATGACTGAGATTCAAAACTTGTCACTGACTGAGGTTCATTCCCTGTCACTGACGGAGGATCAATCCCTGTCTCTGACTGAGGGTCAATCCCTGTCACTGACTGAGGTTCAATCCCTGTTACTTACTGAGATTCAATCCCTGTCACTGTCTGAGGGTCAATGCCAGTCACTGACTGAGTTTGAATCCCTGTCACTAACTGAGATTCAATCCCTGTCACTGACTGAGGTTCAATCCCTGTCACTGGCTGAGATTCAATCCCTGTCAATGACTGAGATTCAAAACTTGTCACTGACTGAGGTTCATTCCCTGTCACTGACGGAGGATCAATCCCTGTCTCTGACTGAGGGTCAATCCCTGTCACTGACTGAGGTTCAATTCCTGTCACTGACTGAGATTCAATCCGTGTCACAGACTGAGATTCAATCCCTGTCACTGTCTGAGATTCAATCCCTTTCACTGACTGAGATTCAATCCCTGTCTCTGACTGAGGCTCAATCACTGTCACTGACGGAGGATCAATACCTGTCACTGACTGAGATTCAATACCTGTCACTACTGAGATTCAATCCCTGTCACTGACTGAGATTCAATCCCTGTCACTGTCTGCGGGTCAATCGCAGTCACTGACTGAGATTAAATCCCTGTCACTAACTGAGATTCAATCCCTGTCACTGTCTGAGATTCAATCCCTGTCACTGACTGAGGGTCAATCCCTGTCACTGTCTGAGGGTCAATTCCTGTCAGTGACTGAGATTCAATCCCTGTCACTAACTGAGATTCAATCCCTGTCACTGACTGAGGCTCAATCCTTGTCACTGTAGGAGGATCAATACCTGTCACTGACTGAGGGTCAATCTCGGTCACTGACTGAGGTTCAATTCCTGTCACTGACTGAGGCTCAATCTCTGTCACTGACTGAGGTTCAATCCCTGTCACTGACTGAGATTCAATCCCTGTCACTGTCTGAGGGTCAATGCCAGTCACTGACTGAGTTTGAATCCCTGTCACTAACTGAGATTCAATCCCTGTCACTGACTGAGGTTCAATCCCTGTCACTGGCTGAGATTCAATCCCTGTCAATGACTGAGATTCAAAACTTGTCACTGACTGAGGTTCATTCCCTGTCACTGACGGAGGGTCAACCCCTGTCTCTGACTGAGGGTCAATCCCTGTCACTGACTGAGGTTCAATCCCTGTTACTTACTGAGATTCAATCCCTGTTACTGACTGAGGGTCAATCCCTGTCACTGACTGAGGTTCAATTCCTGTCACTTACTGAGGCTCAATCACTGTCACTGACTTAGGCTCAATCCCTGTCACTGACTGAGGTTCAATTCCTGTCACTGACTGAGATTCAATCCGTGTCACAGACTGAGATTCAATCCCTGTCACTGTCTGAGATTCAATCCCTTTCACTGACTGAGATTCAATCCCTGTCTCTGACTGAGGCTCAATCACTGTCACTGACGGAGGATCAATACCTGTCACTGACTGAGGGTCAATCCCTGTCACTGACTGAGATTCAATCCCTGTCACTGACTGAGGTTCAATGCCTGTCACAGACAGAGATTCAATCCTTGTCACTGACTGAGGTTCATTCCATGTCACTGACGGAGGATCAATCCCTGTCAAGGACTGAGGATCAATCCCTGTCACTGACTGAGGTTCAATCCCTGTTTCTTACTGAGATTCAATCCCTGTCACTGTCTGAGATTCAATCCCTGTCACTGACTAAGGTTCAATCCCTGTCACTGAGATTCAGTTCCTGTCACTGTCTGAGGTTCAATCCCTGTCACTGATTGAGATTCAATCCCTGTCAGAATTGAGATTCAATCCCTGTCACTGACTGAGATTCAATCCCTGTCACGGACTGAGATTCAATCCCTGTCACTGACTGAGATTAAATCCCTGTCACTAACTGAGATTCAATCTCGGTCACGCTGCGATTCAATCCTTGTCACTGACTGAGGTTCATTCCATGTCACTGACGGAGGATCAATCCCTGTCAAGGACTGAGGGTCAATCCCTGTCACTGTCTGAGGTTCAATCCCTGTCAGTGACTGAGATTCAATCCCTGTCACTAACTGAGATTCAATCCCTGTCACTGACTGAGGGTCAATCCCTGTCACTGTCTGAGGGTCAATCCCTGTCAGTGACTGAGATTCAATCCCTGTCACTAACTGAGATTCAATCCCTGTCACTGACTGAGGCTCAATCCTTGTCACTGACGGAGGATCAATACCTGTCCCTGACTGAGGGTCAATCTCTGTCACTGACTGAGGTTCAATTCCTGTCACTGACTGAGGCTCAATCTCTGTCACTGACTGAGGTTCAATCCCTGTCACTAACGGAGATTCAATCCCTGTCACTGTCTGAGGGTCAATGCCAGTCACTGACGGAGATTGAATCCCTGTCACTAACTGAGATTCAATCCCTGTCACTGAATGAGGTTCAATCCCTGTCAATGACTGAGATTCAATCCTTGTCACTGACTGAGGTTCATTCCCTGTCACTGACGGAGGATCAATCCCTGTCACTGACTGAGGGCCAATCCCTGTCTATGACTGAGATTCAATCCTTGTCACTGACTGAGGTTCATTCCTTGTCTCTGACGGAGGATCAATCCCTGTCAATGACTGAGGGTCAATCCCTGTCACTGACTGAGGTTCAATCCCTGTTACTTACTGAGATTCAATCCCTGTCACTGAGTGAGGCTCAATCCCTGTCACTGACTGAGGTTCAATCCCTTTCACTTACTGAGGCTCAATCACTGTCACTGACTTAGGCTCAATCCCTGTCACTGACTGAGGTTCAATTCCTGTCACTGACTGAGGTTCAATCCCTGTCACAGACTGAGATTCAATCCCTGTCACTGTCTGAGATTCAATCCCTATCACTGACTGAGATTCAATCCCTGTCTCTGACTGAGGCTCAATCACTGTCACTGACGGAGGATCAATACCTGTCACTGACTGAGGGTCAATCCCTGTCACTGACTGAGGTTCAATTCCTGTCACTGACTGAGGCTCAATCCCCGTCACTGACTGAGATTCAATCCCTGTCACTAACTGAGGGTCAAAGCCTGTCACAGACTGAGATTCAATCCTTGTCACTTACCGAGGCTCAATCCCTGTCACTGAATGAGGCTCAATCCCCATCACTGACTGAGATTCAATCCTTGTCACTGACTGAGGTTCATTCCCTGTCTCTGACGGAGGATCAATCCCTGTCACTGTCTGAGGGTCAATGCCAGTCACTGACTGAGTTTGAATCCCTGTCACTAACTGAGATTCAATCCCTGTCACTGACTGAGGTTCAATCCCTGTCACTGGCTGAGATTCAATCCCTGTCAATGACTGAGATTCAAAACTTGTCACTGACTGAGGTTCATTCCCTGTCACTGACGGAGGGTCAACCTCTGTCACTGACTAAGATTCAATCCCAGTCACTGACTGAGGTTCAATCCCTGTCACTGACTGAAGTTCAATCCCTGTCACTGAATGAGATTCAATCCCTGTCACTGTCTGAGGGTCAATGCCAGTCACTGACTGAGATTGAATCCCTGTCACTAACTGAGATTCAATCCCTGTCGCTTACTGAGGCTCAATCCCTGTCACTGACTGAGGCTCAATCCCTGTCACTGACTGAGATTCAATCCCTGTCACAGACTGAGATTCAATCCCTGTCACTGTCTGAGATTCAATCCCTGTCACAGACTGAGATTCAATCCCTGTCACTGACGGAGGATCAATACCTGTCACTGACTGAGGGTCAATCTCTGTCACTGACGGAGTATCAATACCTTTCACTGACTGAGGGTCAATCCCTGTCACTGACTGAGGTTCAATTCCTGTCACTGACTGAGATTCAATCCCTGTCACTGTCTGAGATTCAATCCCTGTCAAAGACTGAGATTCAATCCCTGTCACCGACTGAGATTCAATCCCTGTCACTGACTGATATTCAATCCTTGTCACTGACTGAGATTCAATGCCTGTCACAGACTGAGATGCAATCCTTGTCTCTGACTGAGGTTCATTCCATGTCACTGACGGAGGATCAATCCCTGTCAAGGACTGCGGGTCAATCCCTGTCACTGTCTGAGGTTCAATCCCTGTTACTTACTGAGATTCAATCCCTGTCACTGACTGAGGGTCAATCCCTGTCACTGTCTGAGGGTCAATTCCTGTCAGTGACTGAGATTCAATCCCTGTCACTAACTGAGATTCAATCCCTGTCACTGACTGAGGCTCAATCCTTGTCACTGTAGGAGGATCAATACCTGTCACTGACTGAGGGTCAATCTCGGTCACTGACTGAGGTTCAATTCCTGTCACTGACTGAGGCTCAATCTCTGTCACTGACTGAGGTTCAATCCCTGTCACTGACTGAGATTCAATCCCTGTCACTGTCTGAGGGTCAATGCCAGTCACTGACTGAGTTTGAATCCCTGTCACTAACTGAGATTCAATCCCTGTCACTGACTGAGGTTCAATCCCTGTCACTGGCTGAGATTCAATCCCTGTCAATGACTGAGATTCAAAACTTGTCACTGACTGAGGTTCATTCCCTGTCACTGACGGAGGGTCAACCCCTGTCTCTGACTGAGGGTCAATCCCTGTCACTGACTGAGGTTCAATCCCTGTTACTTACTGAGATTCAATCCCTGTCACTGACTGTGGGTCAATCCCTGTCACTGACTGAGGTTCAATTCCTGTCACTTACTGAGGCTCAATCACTGTCACTGACTTAGGCTCAATCCCTGTCACTGACTGAGGTTCAATTCCTGTCACTGACTGAGATTCAATCCGTGTCACAGACTGAGATTCAATCCCTGTCACTGTCTGAGATTCAATCCCTTTCACTGACTGAGATTCAATCCCTGTCTCTGACTGAGGCTCAATCACTGTCACTGACGGAGGATCAATACCTGTCACTGACTGAGGGTCAATCCCTGTCACTGACTGAGGTTCAATTCCTGTCACTGTCTGAGGCTCAATCCCCGTCACTGACTGAGATTCAATCCCTGTCACTGACTGAGGTTCAATGCCTGTCACAGACAGAGATTCAATCCTTGTCACTGACTGAGGTTCATTCCATGTCACTGACGGAGGATCAATCCCTGTCAAGGACTGAGGATCAATCCCTGTCACTGACTGAGGTTCAATCCCTGTTACTTACTGAGATTCAATCCCTGTCACTGTCTGAGATTCAATCCCTGTCACTGACTAAGGTTCAATCCCTGTCACTGAGATTCAGTTCCTGTCACTGTCTGAGGTTCAATCCCTGTCACTGATTGAGATTCAATCCCTGTCAGAATTGAGATTCAATCCCTGTCACTGACTGAGATTCAATCCCTGTCACGGACTGAGATTCAATCCCTGTCACTGACTGAGATTAAATCCCTGTCACTAACTGAGATTCAATCTCGGTCACGCTGCGATTCAATCCTTGTCACTGACTGAGGTTCATTCCATGTCACTGACGGAGGATCAATCCCTGTCAAGGACTGAGGGTCAATCCCTGTCACTGTCTGAGGTTCAATCCCTGTCAGTGACTGAGATTCAATCCCTGTCACTAACTGAGATTCAATCCCTGTCACTGACTGAGGGTCAATCCCTGTCACTGACTGAGGGTCAATCCCTGTCAGTGACTGAGATTCAATCCCTGTCACTAACTGAGATTCAATCCCTGTCTCTGACTGAGGCTCAATCCTTGTCACTGACGGAGGATCAATACCTGTCCCTGACTGAGGGTCAATCTCTGTTACTGACTGAGGTTCAATTCCTGTCACTGACTGAGGCTCAATCTCTGTCACTGACTGAGGTTCAATCCCTGTCACTAACGGAGATTCAATCCCTGTCAGTGTCTGAGGGTCAATGCCAGTCACTGACGGAGATTGAATCCCTGTCACTAACTGAGATTCAATCCCTGTCACTGAATGAGGTTCAATCCCTGTCAATGACTGAGATTCAATCCTTGTCACTGACTGAGGTTCATTCCCTGTCACTGACGGAGGATCAATCCCTGTCACTGACTGAGGGCCAATCCCTGTCTATGACTGAGATTCAATCCTTGTCACTGACTGAGGTTCATTCCTTGTCTCTGACGGAGGATCAATCACTGTCAATGACTGAGGGTCAATCCCTGTCACTGACTGAGGTTCCATCCCTGTTACTTACTGAGATTCAATCCCTGTCACTGAGTGAGGCTCAATCCCTGTCACTGACTGAGGTTCAATCCCTTTCACTTACTGAGGCTCAATCACTGTCACTGACTTAGGCTCAATCCCTGTCACTGACTGAGGGTCAATCCCTGTCACTGACTGAGATTCAATTCCTGTCACTGACTGAGGTTCAATCCCTGTCACAGACTGAGATTCAATCCCTGTCACTGTCTGAGATTCAATCCCTGTCACAGACTGAGATTCAATCCCTTTCACTTACTGAGGCTCAATCACTGTCACTGACTTAGGCTCAATCCCTGTCACTGACTGAGATTCAATCCCTGTCACTGTCTGAGGGTCAATCCCTGTCACTGACGGAGGATCAATACCTGTCACTGACTGAGGGTCAATCCCTGTCACTGACTGAGATTCAATTCCTGTCACTGACTGAGGTTCAATCCCTGTCACAGACTGAGATTCAATCCCTGTCACTGTCTGAGATTCAATCCCTGTCACAGACTGAGATTCAATCCCTGTCTCTGACTGAGGCTCAATCCCTGTCACTGACAGAGGATCAATACCTGTCACTGACTGAGGGTCAATCCCTGTCACTGACTGAGGTTCAATTCCTGTCACTGACTGAGGCTCAATCCCTGTCACTGTCTGACATTCAATCACTGTCACTGTCCAAGATTCAATTCCTGTCACTGACTAAGTTTCAATCCCTGTCAATGTCTGAGATTCAATTCCTGTCACTGTCTGAGGTTCAATCCCTGTCACTGATTGAGATTCAATCCCATTTAACTAACTGAAATTCTATCCCTGTCACTGACTAAGGTTCAATCCCTGTCACTGATGGAGGTTCAATCCCTGTCACTGACTGAGATTCAATCCCTGTCACTACTGAGATTCAATCCCTGTCACTGTCTGAGGGTGAATGCCAGTCACTGATTGAGATTGAATCCCTGTCACTAACTGAGATTCAATCCCTCTTACTGACTGAGTTTCAATCCCTGTCACCGACTGAGGCTCAATCACTGTCACTGGCTGAGATTCACTTCCTGTCACTGACTGAGGTTGAATCCCTGTCACTGACTGAGGTTCAATCCTTGTCACTGTCTGAGGGTCAATGCCAGTCACTGACTGAGGTTGAATCCCTGTCACTAACTGAGATTCAATCCCTGTCACTGACTGAGGTTCAATCTCTGTCACAGACTGAGATTCAATTCCTGTCACTGTCTGAGGTTCAATCCCTGACACTGATTGAGATTCAATCCCATTTAACTAACTGAAATTCTATCCCTGTCACTGACTAAGGTTCAATCCCTGTCACTGACTGAGATTCAATACCTGTCACTACTGAGATTCAATCCCTGTCACTGACTGAGATTCAATACCTGTCACTGTCTGCGGGTCAATCGCAGTCACTGACTGAGATTAAATCCCTGTCACTAACTGAGATTCAATCCCTGTCACTGTCTGAGATTCAATCCCTGTCACTGACTGAGGTTCAATCCCTGTCACTGACTGAGAAACACTCCCTCTCTCTGACTGAAGTTCAATCCCTGTCTCAGACAGAGATTCAATCCCTGTCACTGACTGAGGTTCACTCCCTGTCACTGACTGAGGTTCAATGCCTGTCACTAACTGAGATTCAATCCCTGTCACTGACTGAGGTTCAATCACTGTCACTGGCTGAGATTCAATCCCTGTCAATGACTGAGATTCAATCCTTGTCACTGACTCACGTTCATTCCCTGTCACTGACGGAGGGTCAATCCCTGTCACTGACTGAGGTTCAATCCCTGTCACTGACTGAGATTCAATCCCTGTCACTTACTGAGGCTCTATCCCTGTCACTGACTGAGGCTCAATCCATGTCACTGACTGAGATTCAATCCCTATCACAGACTGAGTTTCAATCCCTGTCACTGTCTGAGATTCAATCCCTGTCACAGACTAAGATTCAATCGCTGTCTCTGACTGAGGCTCAATCCCTGTCACTGACGGAGGATCAATACCTGTCACTGACTGAGGGTCAATCTCTGTCACTGACGGAGGATCAATACCTGTCACTGACTGAGGGTCCATCCCTGTCACTGACTGAGGTTCAATTCCTGTCACTGACTGAGATTCAATCCCTGTCACTGACTGAGATTCAATCCCTGTCACTGACTGATATTCAATCCCTGTCACTGACTGAGATTCAATGCCTGTCACAGACTGAGATGCAATCCTTGTCACTGACTGAGGTTCAAACACTGTCACTGACGGAGGATCAATCCCTGTTAAGGACTGAGGGTCAATCCCTGTCACTGACTGAGGTTCAATCCCTGTTACTTACTGAGATTCAATCCCTGTCACTGACTGAGGGTCAATCCCTGTTACTGTCTGAGGGTCAATTCCTGCCAGTGACTGAGATTCAATCCCTGTCACTAACTGAGATTCAATCCCTGTCACTGACTGAGGCTCAATCCTTGTCACTGACGGAGGATCAATACCTGTCACTGACTGAGGGTCAATCTCGGTCACTGACTGAGGTTCAATTCTTGTCACTGACTGAGGCTCAATCTCTGTCACTGACTGAGGTTCAATCCCTGTCACTGACTGAGATTCAATCCCTGTCACTGTCTGAGGGTCAATGCCAGTCACTGACTGAGTTTGAATCCCTGTCACTAACTGAGATTCAATCCCTGTCACTGACTGAGGTTCAATCCCTGTCACTGGCTGAGATTCAATCCCTGTCAATGACTGAGATTCAAAACTTGTCACTGACTGAGGTTCATTCCCTGTCACTGACGGAGGATCAATCCCTGTCTCTGACTGAGGGTCAATCCCTGTCACTGACTGAGGTTCAATCCCTGTTACTTACTGAGATTCAATCCCTGTCACTGTCTGAGGGTCAATGCCAGTCACTGACTGAGTTTGAATCCCTGTCACTAACTGAGATTCAATCCCTGTCACTGACTGAGGTTCAATCCCTGTCACTGGCTGAGATTCAATCCCTGTCAATGACTGAGATTCAAAACTTGTCACTGACTGAGGTTCATTCCCTGTCACTGACGGAGGATCAATCCCTGTCTCTGACTGAGGGTCAATCCCTGTCACTGACTGAGGTTCAATTCCTGTCACTGACTGAGATTCAATCCGTGTCACAGACTGAGATTCAATCCCTGTCACTGTCTGAGATTCAATCCCTTTCACTGACTGAGATTCAATCCCTGTCTCTGACTGAGGCTCAATCACTGTCACTGACGGAGGATCAATACCTGTCACTGACTGAGATTCAATACCTGTCACTACTGAGATTCAATCCCTGTCACTGACTGAGATTCAATCCCTGTCACTGTCTGCGGGTCAATCGCAGTCACTGACTGAGATTAAATCCCTGTCACTAACTGAGATTCAATCCCTGTCACTGTCTGAGATTCAATCCCTGTCACTGACTGAGGGTCAATCCCTGTCACTGTCTGAGGGTCAATTCCTGTCAGTGACTGAGATTCAATCCCTGTCACTAACTGAGATTCAATCCCTGTCACTGACTGAGGCTCAATCCTTGTCACTGTAGGAGGATCAATACCTGTCACTGACTGAGGGTCAATCTCGGTCACTGACTGAGGTTCAATTCCTGTCACTGACTGAGGCTCAATCTCTGTCACTGACTGAGGTTCAATCCCTGTCACTGACTGAGATTCAATCCCTGTCACTGTCTGAGGGTCAATGCCAGTCACTGACTGAGTTTGAATCCCTGTCACTAACTGAGATTCAATCCCTGTCACTGACTGAGGTTCAATCCCTGTCACTGGCTGAGATTCAATCCCTGTCAATGACTGAGATTCAAAACTTGTCACTGACTGAGGTTCATTCCCTGTCACTGACGGAGGGTCAACCCCTGTCTCTGACTGAGGGTCAATCCCTGTCACTGACTGAGGTTCAATCCCTGTTACTTACTGAGATTCAATCCCTGTTACTGACTGAGGGTCAATCCCTGTCACTGACTGAGGTTCAATTCCTGTCACTTACTGAGGCTCAATCACTGTCACTGACTTAGGCTCAATCCCTGTCACTGACTGAGGTTCAATTCCTGTCACTGACTGAGATTCAATCCGTGTCACAGACTGAGATTCAATCCCTGTCACTGTCTGAGATTCAATCCCTTTCACTGACTGAGATTCAATCCCTGTCTCTGACTGAGGCTCAATCACTGTCACTGACGGAGGATCAATACCTGTCACTGACTGAGGGTCAATCCCTGTCACTGACTGAGATTCAATCCCTGTCACTGACTGAGGTTCAATGCCTGTCACAGACAGAGATTCAATCCTTGTCACTGACTGAGGTTCATTCCATGTCACTGACGGAGGATCAATCCCTGTCAAGGACTGAGGATCAATCCCTGTCACTGACTGAGGTTCAATCCCTGTTACTTACTGAGATTCAATCCCTGTCACTGTCTGAGATTCAATCCCTGTCACTGACTAAGGTTCAATCCCTGTCACTGAGATTCAGTTCCTGTCACTGTCTGAGGTTCAATCCCTGTCACTGATTGAGATTCAATCCCTGTCAGAATTGAGATTCAATCCCTGTCACTGACTGAGATTCAATCCCTGTCACGGACTGAGATTCAATCCCTGTCACTGACTGAGATTAAATCCCTGTCACTAACTGAGATTCAATCTCGGTCACGCTGCGATTCAATCCTTGTCACTGACTGAGGTTCATTCCATGTCACTGACGGAGGATCAATCCCTGTCAAGGACTGAGGGTCAATCCCTGTCACTGTCTGAGGTTCAATCCCTGTCAGTGACTGAGATTCAATCCCTGTCACTAACTGAGATTCAATCCCTGTCACTGACTGAGGGTCAATCCCTGTCACTGTCTGAGGGTCAATCCCTGTCAGTGACTGAGATTCAATCCCTGTCACTAACTGAGATTCAATCCCTGTCACTGACTGAGGCTCAATCCTTGTCACTGACGGAGGATCAATACCTGTCCCTGACTGAGGGTCAATCTCTGTCACTGACTGAGGTTCAATTCCTGTCACTGACTGAGGCTCAATCTCTGTCACTGACTGAGGTTCAATCCCTGTCACTAACGGAGATTCAATCCCTGTCACTGTCTGAGGGTCAATGCCAGTCACTGACGGAGATTGAATCCCTGTCACTAACTGAGATTCAATCCCTGTCACTGAATGAGGTTCAATCCCTGTCAATGACTGAGATTCAATCCTTGTCACTGACTGAGGTTCATTCCCTGTCACTGACGGAGGATCAATCCCTGTCACTGACTGAGGGCCAATCCCTGTCTATGACTGAGATTCAATCCTTGTCACTGACTGAGGTTCATTCCTTGTCTCTGACGGAGGATCAATCCCTGTCAATGACTGAGGGTCAATCCCTGTCACTGACTGAGGTTCAATCCCTGTTACTTACTGAGATTCAATCCCTGTCACTGAGTGAGGCTCAATCCCTGTCACTGACTGAGGTTCAATCCCTTTCACTTACTGAGGCTCAATCACTGTCACTGACTTAGGCTCAATCCCTGTCACTGACTGAGGTTCAATTCCTGTCACTGACTGAGGTTCAATCCCTGTCACAGACTGAGATTCAATCCCTGTCACTGTCTGAGATTCAATCCCTATCACTGACTGAGATTCAATCCCTGTCTCTGACTGAGGCTCAATCACTGTCACTGACGGAGGATCAATACCTGTCACTGACTGAGGGTCAATCCCTGTCACTGACTGAGGTTCAATTCCTGTCACTGACTGAGGCTCAATCCCCGTCACTGACTGAGATTCAATCCCTGTCACTAACTGAGGGTCAAAGCCTGTCACAGACTGAGATTCAATCCTTGTCACTTACCGAGGCTCAATCCCTGTCACTGAATGAGGCTCAATCCCCGTCACTGACTGAGATTCAATCCTTGTCACTGACTGAGGTTCATTCCCTGTCTCTGACGGAGGATCAATCCCTGTCACTGTCTGAGGGTCAATGCCAGTCACTGACTGAGTTTGAATCCCTGTCACTAACTGAGATTCAATCCCTGTCACTGACTGAGGTTCAATCCCTGTCACTGGCTGAGATTCAATCCCTGTCAATGACTGAGATTCAAAACTTGTCACTGACTGAGGTTCATTCCCTGTCACTGACGGAGGGTCAACCTCTGTCACTGACTAAGATTCAATCCCAGTCACTGACTGAGGTTCAATCCCTGTCACTGACTGAAGTTCAATCCCTGTCACTGAATGAGATTCAATCCCTGTCACTGTCTGAGGGTCAATGCCAGTCACTGACTGAGATTGAATCCCTGTCACTAACTGAGATTCAATCCCTGTCGCTTACTGAGGCTCAATCCCTGTCACTGACTGAGGCTCAATCCCTGTCACTGACTGAGATTCAATCCCTGTCACAGACTGAGATTCAATCCCTGTCACTGTCTGAGATTCAATCCCTGTCACAGACTGAGATTCAATCCCTGTCACTGACGGAGGATCAATACCTGTCACTGACTGAGGGTCAATCTCTGTCACTGACGGAGTATCAATACCTTTCACTGACTGAGGGTCAATCCCTGTCACTGACTGAGGTTCAATTCCTGTCACTGACTGAGATTCAATCCCTGTCACTGTCTGAGATTCAATCCCTGTCAAAGACTGAGATTCAATCCCTGTCACCGACTGAGATTCAATCCCTGTCACTGACTGATATTCAATCCTTGTCACTGACTGAGATTCAATGCCTGTCACAGACTGAGATGCAATCCTTGTCTCTGACTGAGGTTCATTCCATGTCACTGACGGAGGATCAATCCCTGTCAAGGACTGCGGGTCAATCCCTGTCACTGTCTGAGGTTCAATCCCTGTTACTTACTGAGATTCAATCCCTGTCACTGACTGAGGGTCAATCCCTGTCACTGTCTGAGGGTCAATTCCTGTCAGTGACTGAGATTCAATCCCTGTCACTAACTGAGATTCAATCCCTGTCACTGACTGAGGCTCAATCCTTGTCACTGTAGGAGGATCAATACCTGTCACTGACTGAGGGTCAATCTCGGTCACTGACTGAGGTTCAATTCCTGTCACTGACTGAGGCTCAATCTCTGTCACTGACTGAGGTTCAATCCCTGTCACTGACTGAGATTCAATCCCTGTCACTGTCTGAGGGTCAATGCCAGTCACTGACTGAGTTTGAATCCCTGTCACTAACTGAGATTCAATCCCTGTCACTGACTGAGGTTCAATCCCTGTCACTGGCTGAGATTCAATCCCTGTCAATGACTGAGATTCAAAACTTGTCACTGACTGAGGTTCATTCCCTGTCACTGACGGAGGGTCAACCCCTGTCTCTGACTGAGGGTCAATCCCTGTCACTGACTGAGGTTCAATCCCTGTTACTTACTGAGATTCAATCCCTGTCACTGACTGTGGGTCAATCCCTGTCACTGACTGAGGTTCAATTCCTGTCACTTACTGAGGCTCAATCACTGTCACTGACTTAGGCTCAATCCCTGTCACTGACTGAGGTTCAATTCCTGTCACTGACTGAGATTCAATCCGTGTCACAGACTGAGATTCAATCCCTGTCACTGTCTGAGATTCAATCCCTTTCACTGACTGAGATTCAATCCCTGTCTCTGACTGAGGCTCAATCACTGTCACTGACGGAGGATCAATACCTGTCACTGACTGAGGGTCAATCCCTGTCACTGACTGAGGTTCAATTCCTGTCACTGTCTGAGGCTCAATCCCCGTCACTGACTGAGATTCAATCCCTGTCACTGACTGAGGTTCAATCCCTGTCACTGGCTGAGATTCAATTCCTGTCAATGACTGAGATTCAAAACTTGTCACTGACTGAGATTCAATCCTTGTCACTGACTGAGGTTCATTCCATGTCACTGACGGAGGATCAATCCCTGTCAAGGACTGAGGATCAATCCCTGTCACTGACTGAGGTTCAATCCCTGTTACTTACTGAGATTCAATCCCTGTCACTGTCTGAGATTCAATCCCTGTCACTGACTAAGGTTCAATCCCTGTCACTGAGATTCAGTTCCTGTCACTGTCTGAGGTTCAATCCCTGTCACTGATTGAGATTCAATCCCTGTCAGAATTGAGATTCAATCCCTGTCACTGACTGAGATTCAATCCCTGTCACGGACTGAGATTCAATCCCTGTCACTGACTGAGATTAAATCCCTGTCACTAACTGAGATTCAATCTCGGTCACGCTGCGATTCAATCCTTGTCACTGACTGAGGTTCATTCCATGTCACTGACGGAGGATCAATCCCTGTCAAGGACTGAGGGTCAATCCCTGTCACTGTCTGAGGTTCAATCCCTGTCAGTGACTGAGATTCAATCCCTGTCACTAACTGAGATTCAATCCCTGTCACTGACTGAGGGTCAATCCCTGTCACTGTCTGAGGGTCAATCCCTGTCAGTGACTGAGATTCAATCCCTGTCACTAACTGAGATTCAATCCCTGTCACTGACTGAGGCTCAATCCTTGTCACTGACGGAGGATCAATACCTGTCCCTGACTGAGGGTCAATCTCTGTTACTGACTGAGGTTCAATTCCTGTCACTGACTGAGGCTCAATCTCTGTCACTGACTGAGGTTCAATCCCTGTCACTAACGGAGATTCAATCCCTGTCACTGTCTGAGGGTCAATGCCAGTCACTGACGGAGATTGAATCCCTGTCACTAACTGAGATTCAATCCCTGTCACTGAATGAGGTTCAATCCCTGTCAATGACTGAGATTCAATCCTTGTCACTGACTGAGGTTCATTCCCTGTCACTGACGGAGGATCAATCCCTGTCACTGACTGAGGGCCAATCCCTGTCTATGACTGAGATTCAATCCTTGTCACTGACTGAGGTTCATTCCTTGTCTCTGACGGAGGATCAATCACTGTCAATGACTGAGGGTCAATCCCTGTCACTGACTGAGGTTCCATCCCTGTTACTTACTGAGATTCAATCCCTGTCACTGAGTGAGGCTCAATCCCTGTCACTGACTGAGGTTCAATCCCTTTCACTTACTGAGGCTCAATCACTGTCACTGACTTAGGCTCAATCCCTGTCACTGACTGAGGTTCAATTCCTGTCACTGACTGAGGTTCAATCCCTGTCACAGACTGAGATTCAATCCCTGTCACTGTCTGAGATTCAATCCCTGTCACTGACTGAGATTCAATCCCTGTCTCTGACTGAGGCTCAATCACTGTCACTGACGGAGGATCAATACCTGTCACTGACTGAGGGTCAATCCCTGTCACTGACTGAGGTTCAATTCCTGTCACTGACTGAGGCTCAATCCCCGTCACTGACTGAGATTCAATCCCTGTCACTAACTGAGGGTCAAAGCCTGTCACAGACTGAGATTCAATCCTTGTCACTTACCGAGGCTCAATCCCTGTCACTGAATGAGGCTCAATCCCCGTCACTGACTGAGATTCAATCCTTGTCACTGACTGAGGTTCATTCCCTGTCTCTGACGGAGGATCAATCCCTGTCACTGTCTGAGGGTCAATGCCAGTCACTGACTGAGTTCGAATCCCTGTCACTAACTGAGATTCAATCCCTGTCACTGACTGAGGTTCAATCCCTGTCACTGGCTGAGATTCAATCCCTGTCAATGACTGAGATTCAAAACTTGTCACTGACTGAGGTTCATTCCCTGTCACTGACGGAGGGTCAACCTCTGTCACTGACTAAGATTCAATCCCAGTCACTGACTGAGGTTCAATCCCTGTCACTGACTGAAGTTCAATCCCTGTCACTGAATGAGATTCAATCCCTGTCACTGTCTGAGGGTCAATGCCAGTCACTGACTGAGATTGAATCCCTGTCACTAACTGAGATACAATCCCTGTCGCTTACTGAGGCTCAATCCCTGTCACTGACTGAGGCTCAATCCCTGTCACTGACTGAGATTCAATCCCTGTCACAGACTGAGATTCAATCCCTGTCACTGTCTGAGATTCAATCCCTGTCACAGACTGAGATTCAATCCCTGTCACTGACGGAGGATCAATACCTGTCACTGACTGAGGGTCAATCTCTGTCACTGACGGAGGATCAATACCTTTCACTGACTGAGGGTCAATCCCTGTCACTGACTGAGGTTCAATTCCTGTCACTGACTGAGGTTCAATTCCTGTCACAGACTGAGATTCAATCCCTGTCACTGTCTGAGATTCAATCCCTGTCAAAGACTGAGATTCAATCCCTGTCACCGACTGAGATTCAATCCCTGTCACTGACTGATATTCAATCCCTGTCACTGACTGAGATTCAATGCCTGTCACAGACTGAGATGCAATCCTTGTCTCTGACTGAGGTTCATTCCATGTCACTGACGGAGGATCAATCCCTGTCAAGGACTGCGGGTCAATCCCTGTCACTGTCTGAGGTTCAATCCCTGTTACTTACTGAGATTCAATCCCTGTCACTGACTGAGGGTCAATCCCTGTCACTGTCTGAGGGTCAATTCCTGTCAGTGACTGAGATTCAATCCCTGTCACTAACTGAGATTCAATCCCTGTCACTGACTGAGGCTCAATCCTTGTCACTGTAGGAGGATCAATACCTGTCACTGACTGAGGGTCAATCTCGGTCACTGACTGAGGTTCAATTCCTGTCACTGACTGAGGCTCAATCTCTGTCACTGACTGAGGTTCAATCCCTGTCACTGACTGAGATTCAATCCCTGTCACTGTCTGAGGGTCAATGCCAGTCACTGACTGAGTTTGAATCCCTGTCACTAACTGAGATTCAATCCCTGTCACTGACTGAGGTTCAATCCCTGTCACTGGCTGAGATTCAATCCCTGTCAATGACTGAGATTCAAAACTTGTCACTGACTGAGGTTCATTCCCTGTCACTGACGGAGGGTCAACCCCTGTCTCTGACTGAGGGTCAATCCCTGTCACTGACTGAGGTTCAATCCCTGTTACTTACTGAGATTCAATCCCTGTCACTGACTGTGGGTCAATCCCTGTCACTGACTGAGGTTCAATTCCTGTCACTTACTGAGGCTCAATCACTGTCACTGACTTAGGCTCAATCCCTGTCACTGACTGAGGTTCAATTCCTGTCACTGACTGAGATTCAATCCGTGTCACAGACTGAGATTCAATCCCTGTCACTGTCTGAGATTCAATCCCTTTCACTGACTGAGATTCAATCCCTGTCTCTGACTGAGGCTCAATCACTGTCACTGACGGAGGATCAATACCTGTCACTGACTGAGGGTCAATCCCTGTCACTGACTGAGGTTCAATTCCTGTCACTGTCTGAGGCTCAATCCCCGTCACTGACTGAGATTCAATCCCTGTCACTGACTGAGGTTCAATGCCTGTCACAGACAGAGATTCAATCCTTGTCACTGACTGAGGTTCATTCCATGTCACTGACGGAGGATCAATCCCTGTCAAGGACTGAGGATCAATCCCTGTCACTGACTGAGGTTCAATCCCTGTTACTTACTGAGATTCAATCCCTGTCACTGTCTGAGATTCAATCCCTGTCACTGACTAAGGTTCAATCCCTGTCACTGAGATTCAGTTCCTGTCACTGTCTGAGGTTCAATCCCTGTCACTGATTGAGATTCAATCCCTGTCAGAATTGAGATTCAATCCCTGTCACTGACTGAGATTCAATCCCTGTCACGGACTGAGATTCAATCCCTGTCACTGACTGAGATTAAATCCCTGTCACTAACTGAGATTCAATCTCGGTCACGCTGCGATTCAATCCTTGTCACTGACTGAGGTTCATTCCATGTCACTGACGGAGGATCAATCCCTGTCAAGGACTGAGGGTCAATCCCTGTCACTGTCTGAGGTTCAATCCCTGTCAGTGACTGAGATTCAATCCCTGTCACTAACTGAGATTCAATCCCTGTCACTGACTGAGGGTCAATCCCTGTCACTGTCTGAGGGTCAATCCCTGTCAGTGACTGAGATTCAATCCCTGTCACTAACTGAGATTCAATCCCTGTCACTGACTGAGGCTCAATCTTTGTCACTGACGGAGGATCAATACCTGTCCCTGACTGAGGGTCAATCTCTGTCACTGACTGAGGTTCAATTCCTGTCACTGACTGAGGCTCAATCTCTGTCACTGACTGAGGTTCAATCCCTGTCACTTACGGAGATTCAATCCCTGTCACTGTCTGAGGGTCAATGCCAGTCACTGACGGAGATTGAATCCCTGTCACTAACTGAGATTCAATCCCTGTCACTGAATGAGTTTCAATCCCTGTCAATGACTGAGATTCAATCCTTGTCACTGACTGAGGTTCATTCCCTGTCACTGACGGAGGATCAATCCCTGTCACTGACTGAGGGTCAATCCCTGTCAATGACTGAGATTCAATCCTTGTCACTGACTGAGGTTCATTCCCTGTCTCTGACGGAGGATCAATCCCTGTCAATGACTGAGGGTCAATCCCTGTCACTGACTGAGGTTCAATCCCTGTTACTTACTGAGATTCAATCCCTGTCACTGAGTGAGGCTCAATCCCTGTCACTGACTGAGGTTCAATCCCTTTCACTTACTGAGGCTCAATCCCTGTCACTGACTTAGGCTCAATCCCTGTCACTGACTGAGGTTCAATTCCTGTCACTGACTGAGGTTCAATCCCTGTCACAGACTGAGATTCAATCCCTGTCACTGTCTGAGATTCAATCCCTGTCACTGACTGAGATTCAATCCCTGTCTCTGACTGAGGCTCAATCACTGTCACTGACGGAGGATCAATACCTGTCACTGACTGAGGGTCAATCCCTGTCACTGACTGAGGTTCAATTCCTGTCACTGACTGAGGCTCAATGCCCGTCACTGACTGAGATTCAATCCCTGTCACTAACTGAGGGTCAAAGCCTGTCACAGACTGAGATTCAATCCTTGTCACTTACCGAGGCTCAATCCCTGTCACTGAATGAGGCTCAATCCCCGTCACTGACTGAGATTCAATCCTTGTCACTGACTGAGGTTCATTCCCTGTCTCTGACGGAGGTTCAATCCCTGTCACTGTCTGAGGGTCAATGCCAGTCACTGACTGAGTTTGAATCCCTGTCACTAACTGAGATTCAATCCCTGTCACTGACTGAGGTTCAATCCCTGTCACTGGCTGAGATTCAATCCCTGTCAATGACTGAGATTCAAAACTTGTCACTGACTGAGGTTCATTCCCTGTCACTGACGGAGGGTCAACCTCTGTCACTGACTAAGATTCAATCCCAATCACTGACTGAGGTTCAATCCCTGTCACAGACTGAAGTTCAATCCCTGTCACTGAATGAGATTCAATCCCTGTCACTGTCTGAGGGTCAATGCCAGTCACTGACTGAGATTGAATCCCTGTCACTAACTGAAATTCAATCCCTGTCACTGACTGAGATTCAATCCCTGTCACAGACTGAGATTCAATCCCTGTCACTGTCTGAGATTCAATCCCTGTCACAGACTGAGATTCAATCCCTGTCACTGACGGAGGATCAATACCTGTCACTGACTGAGGGTCAATCTCTGTCACTGACGGAGGATCAATACCTGTCACTGACTGAGGGTCAATCCCTGTCACTGACTGAGGTTCAATTCCTGTCACTGACTGAGATTCAATCCTTGTCACAGACTGAGATTCAATCCCTGTCACTGTCTGAGATTCAATCCCTGTCAAAGACTGAGATTCAATCCCTGTCACCGACTGAGATTCAATCCCTGTCACTGACTGAGGTTCAATCCCTGTCACTGACTGAGGTTCAATGCCTGTCACAGACTGAGATGCAGTCCTTGTCACTGACTGAGGTTCATTCCATGTCACTGACGGAGGATCACTCCCTGTCAAGGACTGAGGGTCAATCCCTGTCACTGTCTGAGGTTCAATCCCTGTTATTTACTGAGATTCAATCCCTGTCACTGACTGAGGGTCAATCCCTGTCACTGTCTGAGGGTCAATCCCTGTCAGTGACTGAGATTCAATCCCTGTCACTAACTGAGATTCAATCCCTGTCACTGACTGAGGCTCAATCTTTGTCACTGACGGAGGATCAATACCTGTCACTGACTGAGGGTCAATCTCGGTCACTGACTGAGGTTCAATTCCTGTCACTGACTGGGGCTCAATCTCTGTCACTGACTGAGGTTCAACCCCTGTCACTGACAGAGTTTCAATCCCTGTCACTGCCTGAGGGTCAATGCCAGTCACTGACTGAGTTGGAATCCCTGTCACTAACTGAGATTCAATCCCTGTCACTGACTGAGGTTCAATCCCTGTCACTGGCTGAGATTCAATCCCTGTCAATGACTGAGATTCAATCCCTGTCAATGACTGAGGTTCATTCCCTGTCACTGACGGAGGATCAATCCCTGTCACTGACTGAGGGTCAATCCCTGTCACTGACTGAGGTTCAATCCCTGTTACTTACTGAGATTCAATCCCTGTCACTGTCTGAGATTCAATCCCTTTCTCTGACTGAGGCTCAATCCCTGTCACTGACTGAGGTACAATTCCTGTCACTGACTGAGATTCAATCCCTGTCACTGATTGAGATTCAATCCCTGTCTCTGACTGAGGCTCAATCACTGTCACTGACGGAGGATCAATACCTGTCACTGACTGAGGGTCAATCCCGGTCACTGACTGAGGTTCAATTCCTGTCACTGACTGAGGCTCAATCCCCGTCACTGACTGAGATTCAATCCCTGTCACTGACCGAGGTTCAATGCCTGTCACTGACTGAGGCTCAATCCCCGTCACTGACAGAGATTCAATCCTTGTCACTTACCGAGGCTCAATCCCTGTCACTGACTGAGGCTCAATCCCCGTCACTGACTGAGATTCCATACCTGTCACTGACTGAGGGTCAATCCCTGTCACTGACTGAGGTTCATTCCCCGTTGCTTACTGAGATTCAATCCCTGTCACTGACTGAGGGTCAATCTCTGTCACTGTCTGAGGGTCAATCCCTGTCAGTGACTGAGAATCAATCCCTGTCACTGACTGAAGTTCAATCCCGGTCACAGACAGAGATTCAATCCCTGTCACTGACTGAGATTCAATCCCTGCCACTAATTGAGATTCAATCCCTGTCACTGACTGAGATTCAATCCCTGTCACTGACGGAGGATCAATACCTGTCACTGACTGAGGCTCAATCTCTGTCACTGACTGAGATTCAATCCCTGTCACTGACTGAGGGTCAATGCCAGTCACTGACTGAGATTGAATCCCTGTCACTAACTGAGATTCAATCCCTGTCACTTACTGAGGCTCAATCCCTGTCACTGACTGAGGCTCAATCCCTGTCACTGACTGAGATTCAATCCCTGTCACAGACTGAGATTCAATCCCTGTCACTGTCTGAGATTCAATCCCTGTCACAGACTGAGATTCAATCCCTGTCACTGACGGAGGATCAATACCTGTCACTGACTGAGGGTCAATCTCTGTCACTGACGGAGGATCAATACCTGTCACTGACTGAGGGTCAATCCCTGTCACTGACTGAGGTTCAATTCCTGTCACTGACTGAGGTTCAATCCCTGTCACAGACTGAGATTCAATCCCTGTCACTGTCTGAGATTCAATCCCTGTCAAAGATTGAGATTCAATCCCTGTCACCGACTGAGATTCAATCCCTGTCACTGACGGAAGATCAATACCTGTCACTGACTGAGGTTCAATGCCTGTCACAGACTGAGATGCAATCCTTGTCACTGACTGAGGTTCATTCCATGTCACTGACGGAGGATCAATCCCTGTCAAGGACTGAGGGTCAATCCCTGTCTTTGTCTGAGGTTCAATCCCTGTTACTTACTGAGATTCAATCCCTGTCACTGACTGAGGGTCAATCCCTGTCACTGTCTGAGGGTCAATTCCTGTCAGTGACTGAGATTCAATCCCTGTCACTAACTGAGAATCAATCCCTGTCACTGACTGAGGCTCAATCCTTGTCACTGACGGAGGATCAATACCTGTCACTGACTGAGGGTCAATCTCGGTCACTGACTGAGGTTCAATTCCTGTCACTGACTGAGGTTCATCCCTGTCACTGACTGAGATTCAATCCCTGTCACTGTCTGAGGGTCAATGCCAGTCACTGACTGAGTTTGAATCCCTGTCACTAACTGAGATTCAATCCCTGTCACTGACTGAGGTTCAATCCCTGTCACTGGCTGAGATTCAATCCCTGTCAATGACTGAGATTCAATCCTTGTCACTGACTGAGGTTCATTCCCTGTCACTGACGAAGGATCAATCCCTGTCACTGACTGAGGGTCAATCCCTGTCACTGACTGAGGTTCAATCCCTGTTACTTACTGAGATTCAATCCCTGTCACTGACTGAGGGTCAATCCCTGTCACTGACTGAGGTTCAATCCCTTTCACTTACTGAGGCTCAATCACTGTCACTGACTTAGGCTCAATCCCTGTCACTGACTGAGGTTCAATTCCTGTCACTGACTGAGGTTCAATCCCTGTCACAGACTGAGATTCAATCCCTGTCACTGTCTGAGATTCAATCCCTGTCACTGACTGAGATTCAATACCTGTCACTGACTGAGGGTCAATCCCTGTCACTGACTGAGGTTCAATTCCTGTCACTGACTGAGGCTCAATCCCCGTCACTGACTGAGATTCAATCCCTGTCACTGACTGAGGTTCCATGCCTGTCACAGACTGAGATTCAATCCTTGTCACTTACCGAGGCTCAATCCCTGTCACTGAATGAGGCTCAATCCCCGTCACTGACTGAGATTCAATCCTTGTCACTGACTGAGGTTCATTCCCTGTCTCTGACGGAGGATCAATCCCTGTCAAGGACTGAGGGTCAATCCCTGTCACTGACTGAGGTTCAATCCCTGTTACTGACTGAGGGTCAATCCCTGTCACTGTCTGAGGGTCAATCCCTGTCAGTGACTGAGAATCAATCCCTGTCACTGACTGAAGTTCAATCCCGGTCACAGACAGAGATTCAATCCCTGTCACTGACTGAGATTCAATCGCTGTCACTAACTGAGATTCAATCCCTGTCACTGACTGAGGCTCAATCCTTGTCACTGACGGAGGATCAATACCTCTCACTGACTGAGGGTCAATCTCTGTCACTGACTAAGATTCAATCCCTGTCACTGACTGAGGGTCAGTACCGGTCATTGACTAATGTTCCATCCCAGTCACTGACTGAGGTTCAATCCCTGTCACTGAGTGAGGTTCAATCCCTGTCACTGAATGAGATTCAATCCCTGTCACTGTCTGAGGGTCAATGCCAGTCACTGACTGAGATTGAATCCCTGTCACTAACTGAGATTCAATCCCTGTCACTTACTGAGGCTCAATCCCTGTCACTAACTGAGGCTCAATCCCTGTCACTGACTGAGATTCAATCCCTGTCACAGACTGAGATTCAATCCCTGTCACTGTCTGAGATTCAATCCCTGTCACAGACTGAGATTCAATCCCTGTCACTGACGGAGGATCAATACCTGTCACTGACTGAGGGTCAATCTCTGTCACTGACGGAGGTTCAATTCCTGTCACTGACTGAGGTTCAATCCCTGTCACAGACTGAGATTCAATCCCTGTCACTGTCTGAGATTCAATCCATGTCAAAGACTGAGATTCAATCCCTGTCACCGACTGAGATTCAATCCCTGTCACTGACTGAGATTCAATCCCTGTCACTGACTGAGGTTCAATGCCTGTCACAGACTGAGATTCAATCCTTGTCACTGACTGAGGTTCATTCCCTGTCACTGACGGAGGATCAATCCCTGTCACTGACTGAGGGTCAATCTTTGTCACTGACTGAGGTTCAATCCCTGTTACTTACTGAGATTCAATCCCTGTCACTGACTGAGGTTCAATTCCTGTCACTTACTGAGTCTCAATCACTGTCACTGACTGAGGCTCAATCCCTGTCACTGACTGAGATTCAATCCCTGTCACTGTATGAGATTCAATCCTTGTCACAGACTGAGATTCAATGCCTGTCACTGTCTGAGATTCAATCCCTGTCACTGACTAAGGTTCAATCCCTGTCACTGACTGAGATTGAATCCCTGTCACTTACTGAGGATCAATCCCTGTCACTGACTGAGGGTCAATCCCTGTCACTGACTGAGATTGAATCTCTGTCACTAACTGAGATTCAATCCCTGTCACTTACTGAGGCTCAATCCCTGTCACTGACTGAGGCTCAATCCCTGTCACTGACTGACATTCAATCCCTGTCACAGACTGAGATTCAATCCCTGTCACTGTCTGAGATTCAATCCCTGTCACAGACTGAGATTCAATCCCTGTCACTGACGGAGGATCAATACCTGTCACTGACTGAGGGTCAATCTCTGTCACTGACGGAGGATCAATACCTGTCACTGACTGAGGGTCAATCCCTGTCACTGACTGAGATTCAATCCCTGTCACTAACTGAGATTCAATCCCTGTCAATGACTGAGGCTCAATCTTTGTCACTGACGGAGGATCAATACCTGTCACTGACTGAGGGTCAATCTCGGTCATTGACTAATGTTCAATCCCTGTCACTGACTGAGATTCAATCCCTGTCACTGACTGAGGTTCAATCCCTGTCACTGTCTGAGATTCAATCTCTGTCACAGACTGAGATTCAATCCCTGTCACTGACTGAGATTCAATCCCTGTCACTGACTGAGGGTCAATCCCTGTCACTAACTGAGATTCAATCCCTGTCACTGACTAAGGTTCAATCCCTGTCACTGTCTGAGATTCAGTGCCTGTCACTGTCTGTGGTTCAATCCCTGTCACTGACTGAGATTCAATCCCTGTCACTGTCTGAGATTTAATCCCTGTCACAGACTGAGATTCAATCCCTGTCACAGACTGAGGGTCAATGCCAGTCACTGACTGAGATTGAATCCCTGTCACTAACTGAGATTCAATCCCTGTCACTTACTGAGGCTCAATCCCTGTCACTGACTGAGGTTCAATGCCTGTCACAGACTGAGATGCAATCCTTGTCACTGACTGAGGTTCATTCCATGTCACTGACGGAGGATCAAACCCTGTGAAGGAATGAGGGTCAATCCTTGTCACTGTCTGAGGTTCAATCCCTGTCACTTACTGAGATTCAATCCCTGTCACTGACTGAGGGTCAATCCCTGTCACTGTCTGAGGGTCAATCCCTGTCAGTGACTGAGATTCAATCCCTGTCACTAACTGAGATTCAATCCCTGTCACTGACTGAGGCTCAATCTTTGTCACTGACGGAGGATCAATATATGTCACTGACTGAGGGTCAATCTCTGTCACTGACTGAGGTTCAATCCCTGTCACTGACAGAGATTCAATCCCTGTCACTGTCTGAGGGTCAATGCCAGTCACTGACTGAGTTTGAATCCCTGTCACTAACTGAGATTCAATCCCTGTCACTGACTGAGGTTCAATCCCTGTCACTGGCTGAGGGTCAATCCCTGTCAATGACTGAGATTCAGTCCTTGTCACTGACTGAGGTTCTTTCCCTGTCACTGACGGAGGATCAATCCCTGTCACTGACTGAGGGTCAATCCCTGTCACTGACTGAGGTTCAATCCCTGTTACTTACTGAGATTCAATCCCTGTCACTGACTGAGGTTCAATCCCTGTCACTTACTGAGGCTCAATCACTGTCACTGACTGAGGCTCAATCCCTGTCACTGACTGAGGTACAATTCCTGTCACTGACTGAGATTCAATCCCTGTCACAGACTGAGATTCAATCCCTGTCACTGTCTGAGATTCAATCCCTGTCTCTGACTGAGGCTCAATCACTGTCACTGACGGAGGATCAATACCTGTCACTGACTGAGGGTCAATCCCTGTCACTGACTGAGGTTCAATGCCTGTCACAGACTGAGATGCAATCCTTGTCACTGACTGAGGTTCATTCCATGTCACTGACGGAGGATCAAACCCTGTGAAGGAATGAGGGTCAATCCTTGTCACTGTCTGAGGTTCAATCCCTGTCACTTACTGAGATTCAATCCCTGTCACTGACTGAGGGTCAATCCCTGTCACTGTCTGAGGGTCAATCCCTGTCAGTGACTGAGATTCAATCCCTGTCACTAACTGAGATTCAATCCCTGTCACTGACTGAGGCTCAATCTTTGTCACTGACGGAGGATCAATATATGTCACTGACTGAGGGTCAATCTCTGTCACTGACTGAGGTTCAATCCCTGTCACTGACTGAGATTCAATCCCTGTCACTGTCTGAGGGTCAATGCCAGTCACTGACTGAGTTTGAATCCCTGTCACTAACTGAGATTCAATCCCTGTCACTGACTGAGGTTCAATCCCTGTCACTGGCTGAGGGTCAATCCCTGTCAATGACTGAGATTCAGTCCTTGTCACTGACTGAGGTTCTTTCCCTGTCACTGACGGAGGATCAATCCCTGTCACTGACTGAGGGTCAATCCCTGTCACTGACTGAGGTTCAATCCCTGTTACTTACTGAGATTCAATCCCTGTCACTGACTGAGGTTCAATCCCTGTCACTTACTGAGGCTCAATCACTGTCACTGACTGAGGCTCAATCCCTGTCACTGACTGAGGTACAATTCCTGTCACTGACTGAGATTCAATCCCTGTCACAGACTGAGATTCAATCCCTGTCACTGTCTGAGATTCAATCCCTGTCTCTGACTGAGGCTCAATCACTGTCACTGACGGAGGATCAATACCTGTCACTGACTGAGGGTCAATCCCTGTCACTGACTGAGGTTCAATTCCTGTCACTGACTGAGGCTCAATCCCCGTCACTGACTGAGATTCAATCCCTGTCACTGACCGAGGTTCAATGCCTGTCACTGACTGAGGCTCAATCCCCGTCACTGACAGAGATTCAATCCTTGTCACTTACCGAGGCTCAATCCCTGTCACTGACTGAGGCTCAATTCCCGTCACTGACTGAGATTCAATACCTGTCACTGACTGAGGGTCAATCCCTGTCACTGACTGAGGTTCAATCCCTGTTGCTTACTGAGATTCAATCCCTGTCACTGACTGAGGGTCAATCTCTGTCACTGTCTGAGGGTCAATCCCTGTCAGTGACTGAGAATCAATCCCTGTCACTGACTGAAGTTCAATCCCGGTCACAGACAGAGATTCAATCCCTGTCACTGACTGAGATTCAATCCCTGCCACTAATTGAGATTCAATCCCTGTCACTGACTGAGATTCAATCCCTGTCACTGACGGAGGATCAATACCTGTCACTGACTGAGGCTCAATCTCTGTCACTGACTGAGATTCAATCTCTGTCACTGACTGAGGGTCAATGCCAGTCACTGACTGAGATTGAATCCCTGTCACTAACTGAGATTCAATCCCTGTCACTTACTGAGGCACAATCCCTGTCACTGACTGAGTCTCAATCCCTGTCACTGACTGAGATTCAATCCCTGTCACAGACTGAGATTCAATCCCTGTCACTGTCTGAGATTCAATCCCTGTCACATACGGAGGATCAATACCTGTCACTGACTGAGGGTCAATCTCTGTCACTGACGGAGGATCAATACCTGTCACTGACTGAGGGTCAATCCCTGTCACTGACTGAGGTTCAATTCCTGTCACTGACTGAGGTTCAATCCCTGTCACAGACTGAGATTCAATCCCTGTCACTGTCTGAGATTCAATCCCTGTCAAAGATTGAGATTCAATCCCTGTCACCGACTGAGATTCAATCCCTGTCACTGACGGAGGATCAATACCTGTCACTGACTGAGGTTCAATGCCTGTCACAGACTGAGATGCAATCCTTGTCACTGACTGAGGTTCATTCCATGTCACTGACGGAGGATCAATCCCTGTCAAGGACTGAGGGTCAATCCCTGTCACTGTCTGAGGTTCAATCCCTGTTACTCACTGAGATTCAATCCCTGTCACTGACTGAGGGTCAATTCCTGTCAGTGACTGAGATTCAATCCCTGTCACTAACTGAGATTCAATCCCTGTCACTGACTGAGGCTCAATCCCTGTTACTTACTGAGGTTCAATCCCTTTCACTGACGGATGATCAATACCTGTCACTGACTGAGGGTCAATCTCGGTCACTGACAGAGGTTCAATTCCTGTCACTGACTGAGGTTCAATCCCTGTCACTGACTGAGATTCAATCCATGTCACTGTCTGAGGGTCAATGCCAGTCACTGACTGAGTTTGAATCCCTGTCACTAACTGAGATTCAATCCCTGTCACTGACTGAGGTTCAATCCTTGTCACTGGCTGAGATTCAATCCCTGTCAATGACTGAGATTCAATCCTTGTCACTGACTGAGGTTCATTCCCTGTCACTGACGGAGGATCAATCCCTGTCACTGACTGAGGGTCAATCCCTCTCACTGACTGAGGTTCAATCCCTGTTACTTACTGAGATTCAATCCCTGTCACTGACTGAGGGTCAATCCCTGTCACTAACGGAGATTCAATCCCTGTCACTGTCTGAGGGTCAATGCCAGTCACTGACGGAGATTGAATCCCTGTCACTAACTGAGATTCAATCCCTGTCACTGAATGAGGTTCAATCCCTGTCAATGACTGAGATTCAATCCTTGTCACTGACTGAGGTTCATTCCCTGTCACTGACGGAGGATCAATCCCTGTCACTGACTGAGGGTCAATCCCTGTCAATGACTGAGATTCAATCCTTGTCACTGACTGAGGTTCATTCCCTGTCTCTGACGGAGGATCAATCCCTGTCAATGACTGAGGGTCAATCCCTGTCACTGACTGAGGTTCAATCCCTCTTACTTACTGAGATTCAATCCCTTTCACTGAGTGAGGCTCAATCCCTGTCACTGACTGAGGTTCAATCCCTTTCACTTACTGAGGCTCAATCACTGTCACTGACTTAGGCTCAATCCCTGTCACTGACTGAGGTTCAATTCCTGTCACTGACTGAGGTTCAATCCCTGTCACAGACTGCGATTCAATCCCTGTCACTGTCTGAGATTCAATCCCTGTCACTGACTGAGATTCAATCCCTGTCTCTGACTGAGGCTCAATCACTGTCACTGACGGAGGATCAATCCCTGTCACTGACTGAGGTTCAATTCCTGTCACTGAATGAGGTTCAATCCCTGTCACAGACTGCGATTCAATCCCTGTCACTGTCTGAGATTCAATCCCTGTCACTGACTGAGATTCAATCCCTGTCTCTGACTGAGGCTCAATCACTGTCACTGACGGAGGATCAATCCCTGTCACTGACTGAGGTTCAATTCCTGTCACTGACTGAGGCTCAATCCCCGTCACTGACTGAGATTCAATCCCTGTCACAAAATGAGGGTCAATGCCTGTCACAGACTGAGATTCAATCCTTGTCACTTACCGAGGCTCAATCCCTGTCACTGAATGAGGCTCAATCCCCGTCACTGACTGAGATTCAATCCTTGTCACTGATTGAGGCTCAATCCCTGTCACTGACTGAGATTCAATACCTGTCACTGACTGAGGCTCAATCCCTGTCACTGACTGAGGTTCAATCCCTGTCACTTACTGAGGGTCAATCCCTGTCACTGACTGAGGCTCAATCCCTGTCACTGACTGAGATTCAATACCTGTCACTGACTGAGGCTCAATCCCTGTCACTGACTGAGGCTCAATCCCTGTCATTGACTGAGGCTCAATCCCTGTCACTGACTGAGATTCAATACCTGTCACTGACAGAGGCTCAATCCCTGTCACTAACTGAGATTCAATCCCTGTAACTGGCTGAGATTCAATCCCTGTCACTAACTGAGATTCAATCCCAGTCACTGACTGAGGCTCAATCCCTGTCACTGACTGTGATTCAATCCCTGTCACTGACTGAGGTTCAATCCCTGTCACAGACTGAGATTCAATCCCTGTCACTGTCTGAGATTCAATCCATGTCACTGACTGAGATTCAATCCATGTCACTGATTGAGGTTCAATCCCTGTCACTGGCTGAGATTCACTTCCTGTCACCTACTGAGGCTCAATCCCTGTCACTAACTGAGATTCAATCCCTGTCACTGACAGAGGTTCAATCCCTAACACTGACTGAGATTTAATTCCTGTCACTTATTGAGATTCAATTCCTGTCACTGACTGAGATAAAATCCCTGTCACTGACTGAGATTCAATTCCTGTCACTGACTGAGATTCAATCCCTGTCACTTACTGAGATTCAATTCCTGTCACTGAATGAGATTCAATCCCTGTCACTGACTGAAGTACAATCCCTGCGACTGAATGAGATTCAATTCCAGTCACTGACTGAGTTTCAATCCCTTTCACTAACTGAGTTTTGATCCCGGTCACTGACTGAGGCTCAATTCCTGTCACTGACTGAGATTCAATCCCTATCACTGACTGAGGTTCAATCCCTGTCACAGACTGAGATTCAATCCCTGTCACTGTCTGAGATTCAATCCCTGTCACTGACTGAGGTTAAATTCCTGTCACAGACTGAGATTCAATCACTGTTGTTGACTGAGGTTCAATCCCTGTCACTGGCTGAGATTCAATCCCTGTCACTGACTGAGGTTCAATCCCTGTCACTGACGTAGGTTCAATCCCTGTCACTGACTGAGGATCAAGCCCTGTCACTGACTGAGGTTCAATCACTGTCACTGACTGAGATTCAATCCCTGTCACTGACTGAGGGTCAATCTCGGTCAGTGACTAAGGATCAATCCCTGTCACTGACTGAGGTTCATTCCCTGTCACAGACTGAGATTCAGTCCCTGTCACTGTCTGAGATTCAATCCCTGTCACTGACTAAGGTTCAATCCCTGTCACTGACGGAGGTTCAATCCCAGTCACTAATTGAGATTCAATCCCTGTCACTGACTGAGGTTCAATCCTTGTCACTGATGGTGGTTCAATCCCTGTCACGGACTGAAATTCAATCCCTGTCACAAACTGAGATTCAATCCCTGTCACTGACTGAGATTCATTCCCTGTCACTGTCTGGGGGTCAATCCCAGTCACTGACTGAGATTCAATCCCTGTCACTAACTGAGATTCAATCCCTGTCACTGACTGAGATTCAATCCCTGTCACTGTCTGAGGCTCAATCCCTGTCACTGACTGAGGCTCAATCCCTGTCACTGACGGAGGTTCAATCCCTGTCACTAAATGAGGGTCAATCCCTGTCACTGACTGAGGTTCATTCCCTGTCACAGACTGAGATTCAGTCCCTGTCACTGACTGAGGTTCAATCACTGTCACTGACTGAGGTTCAATCCCTGTAAGTGGCTGAGATTCAATCCCTGTCACTGACTGAGGGTCAATGCCTGTCACTGACTGAGGTTCAATCCCTGTCACTGACGGAGGATCAATCCCTGTCCCTGACTGAGATTCAATTCCTGTCACTGACTGAGGTTCAATCCCTGTCACTGACTGAGGCTCAATCCCTGTCACTGACTGAGATTCAATACCTGTCACTGACGGAGGCTCAATCCCTGTCACTAACTGAGATTCAATCCCTGTAACTGGCTTAGATTCAATCCCTGTCACTAACTGAGATTCAATCGCAGTCACTAAATGAGGGTCAATCCGTGTCACTGACTGAGGTTCAATCCCTGTCACAGACTGAGATTCAATCCTTGTTACTGACTGAGGGTCAATCCCTGTCACTGACGGAGGATCAATTCCTGTCACTGACTGAGGGTCAATCCCTGTCACTGACTGAGGTTCAATCCCTGTCACTGACGGAGGATCAATCCCTGGCCCTGACTGAGATTCAATCCCTGGCACTGACTGAGGTTCAATCCCTGTCACTTACTGAGGCTCAATCCCTGTCACTGACTGAGGCTCAATCCCTGTCACTGACTGAGATTCAATACCTGTCACTGACTGAGATTCAATCCCTGTCACTGACTGAGGTTCAATCCCTGTCACTAACTGAGTCTCAATCCCTGTCACTGATTGAGGCTCAATCCCTGTCACTGACTGAGATTCAATTCCTGTCACTGACTGAGGCTCAATCCCTGTCACTGACTGAGGTTCAATCCCTGTCACTTACTGAGGGTCAATCGCTGTCACTGACTGAGGCTCAATCCCTGTCACTGACTGAGGCTCAATCCCTGTCACTGACTGAGGCTCAATCCCTGTCATTGACTGAGGCTCAATCACTGTCACTAACTGAGATTCAATCCCTGTAACTGGCTGAGATTCAATCCCTGTCACTAACTGAGATTCAATCCCTGTCACTGACTGAGGCTCAATCCCTGTCACTGACTGTGATTCAATCCCTGTCACTGACTGAGGTTCAATCCCTGTCACAGACTGAGATTCAATCCCTGTCACTGTCTGAGATTCAATCCCTGTCACTGACTGAGGTTCAATCACTGTCACTGATTGAGGTTCAATCCCTGTCACTGGCTGAGATTCACTTCCTGTCACGTACTGAGGCTCAATCCCTGTCACTAACTGAGATTCAATCCCTGTCACTGACAGAGGTTCAATCCCTAACACTGACTGAGATTTAATTCCTGTCACTTATTGAGATTCAATTCCTGTCACTGACTGAGATAAAATCCCTGTCACTGACTGAGATTCAATTCCTGTCACTGACTGAGATTCAATCCCTGTCACTTACTGAGATTCAATTCCTGTCACTGAATGAGATTCAATCCCTGTCACTGACTGAGATACAATACGTGTCACGGATTGAGGCGCAATCCCTGTCACTGACTGAGGCTCAAACCCTGTCACAGACTGAGGCTCAATCCCTGTCACGGATTGAGGCTCAATCCCTGTCACTGACTGTGGCTGACTCCCTGCCACTGACTGAGATTCAATCCCTGTCACTGACTGAGGTTCTATCCCTGTCACTGACTGAGGATCAATCCCTGTCACTGACTGAGGTTCAATCACTGTCACTGTCTGAGATTCAATCCCTGTCACTGACTGAGGGTCAATCCCTGTCACAGACTGAGATTCAATCCCTGTCACTGACTGAAATTCAATCCCTGTCACAAACTGAGATTCAATCCCTGTCACTGACTGAGATTCATTCCCTGTCACTGTCTGGGGGTCAATCCCAGTCACTGACTGAGATTCAATCCCTGTCACTAACGGAGATTCAATCCCTGTCACTGGCTGAGATTCAATCCCTGTCACTGTCTGAGGCTCAATCCCTGTCACTGACTGAGGCTCAATCCCTGTCACTGACGGAGGTTCAATCCCTGTCACTAAATGAGGGTCAGTCCCTGTCACTGACTGAGGTTCATTCCCTGTCACAGACTGAGATTCAGTCCCTGTCACTGACTGAGGTTCAATCACTGTCACTGACTGAGGTTCAATCCCTGTAAGTGGCTGAGATTCAATCCCTGTCACTGACTGAGGGTCAATGCCTGTCACTGACTGAGGTTCAATTCCTGTCACTGACGGAGGATCAATCCCTGTCCCTGACTGAGATTCAATTCCTGTCACTTACTGAGGCTCAATCCCTGTTACTGACTGAGGCTCAATCCCTGTCACTGACTGAGATTCAATACCTGTCACTGACTGAGGCTCAATCCCTGTCACTAACTGAGATTCAATCCCTGTAACTGGCTTAGATTCAATCCCTGTCACTGACTGAGGCTCAATCCCTGTCACTAACTGACATTCAATCCCTGTAACTGACTGAGGTTCAATCCCTGTCACTTACTGAGGCTCAATCACTGTCACAGACTGAGGCTCAACCCCTGTCACTGACTGAGATTCAATCCTTGTTACTGACTGAGGGTCAATGCCAGTCACTGACTGAGATTGAATCCCTGTCACTAACTGAGATTCAATCCCTCTCACTGACTGAGGTTCAATCCCTGTCACAGACTGAGATTCAATCCCTGTCACTGACTGAGGGTCAATACCGGTCATTGACTAATGTTCAATCCCAGTCACTGACTGAGGTTCAATCCCTGTCACAGACTGAGATTGCATCCCTGTCACTAACTGAGATTCAATCCCGGTCACTGACTGAGGGTCAATCCCTGTCACTGATTGAGATTCAATCCCAGTCACTGATTGAGATTCAATTCCAGTCACTGACGGAGATTCACTTCCTGTCACTGAATGAGGTTCAATCCCTGTCACTGACTGAGGGTCAATCCCTGTCACTATTTGAGGCTCAATCCCTGTCACTGACTGAGATTCAATTTCTGTCACTGATTGAGTTGCCGTACCTGTCACTGACAGAGATTCAATCCCTGTTACTGACTGAGGCTCAATCCCTGTCACTGACTGCGATTCAATCCCTGTCACAGACTGAGGTTGAAATCCCTGTCACTGACTGAGGCTCAATCCCTGTCACTAACTGAGATTAAATCCCTGTCACTAACTGAGATTCAATCCCAGTCACTGACTGAGGCTCAATCCCTGTCACTGACTGTGACTCAATCCCTGTCACTGACTGTGACTCAATCCCTGTCACAGACTGAGATTCAATCCTTGTCACTGTCCGAGATTCAATCCCTGTCACTGACGGAGATTCAATCCATGTCCCTGACTGAGGTTCAATCACTGTCACTGATTGAGGTTCAATCCCTGTCACTGACTGAGATTCAATCCCTGTCACTGACTGAGGTTCAATCCCTGTCACTAACTGAGTCTCAATCCCTGTCACTGATTGAGGCTCAATCCCTGTCACTGACTGAGATTCAATTCCTGTCACTGACTGAGGCTCAATCCCTGTCACTGACTGAGGTTCAATCCCTGTCACTTACTGAGGGTCAATCGCTGTCACTGACTGAGGCTCAATCCCTGTCACTGACTGAGGCTCAATCCCTGTCACTGACTGAGGCTCAATCCCTGTCATTGACTGAGGCTCAATCACTGTCACTAACTGAGATTCAATCCCTGTAACTGGCTGAGATTCAATCCCTGTCACTAACTGAGATTCAATCCCTGTCACTGACTGAGGCTCAATCCCTGTCACTGACTGTGATTCAATCCCTGTCACTGACTGAGGTTCAATCCCTGTCACAGACTGAGATTCAATCCCTGTCACTGTCTGAGATTCAATCCCTGTCACTGACTGAGGTTCAATCACTGTCACTGATTGAGGTTCAATCCCTGTCACTGGCTGAGATTCACTTCCTGTCACGTACTGAGGCTCAATCCCTGTCACTAACTGAGATTCAATCCCTGTCACTGACAGAGGTTCAATCCCTAACACTGACTGAGATTTAATTCCTGTCACTTATTGAGATTCAATTCCTGTCACTGACTGAGATAAAATCCCTGTCACTGACTGAGATTCAATTCCTGTCACTGACTGAGATTCAATCCCTGTCACTTACTGAGATTCAATTCCTGTCACTGAATGAGATTCAATCCCTGTCACTGACTGAGATACAATACGTGTCACGGATTGAGGCGCAATCCCTGTCACTGACTGAGGCTCAAACCCTGTCACAGACTGAGGCTCAATCCCTGTCACGGATTGAGGCTCAATCCCTGTCACTGACTGTGGCTGACTCCCTGCCACTGACTGAGATTCAATCCCTGTCACTGACTGAGGTTCAATCCCTGTCACTGACTGAGGATCAATCCCTGTCACTGACTGAGGTTCAATCACTGTCACTGTCTGAGATTCAATCCCTGTCACTGACTGAGGGTCAATCCCTGTCACAGACTGAGATTCAATCCCTGTCACTGACTGAAATTCAATCCCTGTCACAAACTGAGATTCAATCCCTGTCACTGACTGAGATTCATTCCCTGTCACTGTCTGGGGGTCAATCCCAGTCACTGACTGAGATTCAATCCCTGTCACTAACGGAGATTCAATCCCTGTCACTGGCTGAGATTCAATCCCTGTCACTGTCTGAGGCTCAATCCCTGTCACTGACTGAGGCTCAATCCCTGTCACTGACGGAGGTTCAATCCCTGTCACTAAATGAGGGTCAGTCCCTGTCACTGACTGAGGTTCATTCCCTGTCACAGACTGAGATTCAGTCCCTGTCACTGACTGAGGTTCAATCACTGTCACTGACTGAGGTTCAATCCCTGTAAGTGGCTGAGATTCAATCCCTGTCACTGACTGAGGGTCAATGCCTGTCACTGACTGAGGTTCAATTCCTGTCACTGACGGAGGATCAATCCCTGTCCCTGACTGAGATTCAATTCCTGTCACTTACTGAGGCTCAATCCCTGTTACTGACTGAGGCTCAATCCCTGTCACTGACTGAGATTCAATACCTGTCACTGACTGAGGCTCAATCCCTGTCACTAACTGAGATTCAATCCCTGTAACTGGCTTAGATTCAATCCCTGTCACTGACTGAGGCTCAATCCCTGTCACTAACTGACATTCAATCCCTGTAACTGACTGAGGTTCAATCCCTGTCACTTACTGAGGCTCAATCACTGTCACAGACTGAGGCTCAACCCCTGTCACTGACTGAGATTCAATCCTTGTTACTGACTGAGGGTCAATGCCAGTCACTGACTGAGATTGAATCCCTGTCACTAACTGAGATTCAATCCCTCTCACTGACTGAGGTTCAATCCCTGTCACAGACTGAGATTCAATCCCTGTCACTGACTGAGGGTCAATACCGGTCATTGACTAATGTTCAATCCCAGTCACTGACTGAGGTTCAATCCCTGTCACAGACTGAGATTGCATCCCTGTCACTAACTGAGATTCAATCCCGGTCACTGACTGAGGGTCAATCCCTGTCACTGATTGAGATTCAATCCCAGTCACTGATTGAGATTCAATTCCAGTCACTGACGGAGATTCACTTCCTGTCACTGAATGAGGTTCAATCCCTGTCACTGACTGAGGGTCAATCCCTGTCACTATTTGAGGCTCAATCCCTGTCACTGACTGAGATTCAATTTCTGTCACTGATTGAGTTGCCGTACCTGTCACTGACAGAGATTCAATCCCTGTTACTGACTGAGGCTCAATCCCTGTCACTGACTGCGATTCAATCCCTGTCACAGACTGAGGTTGAAATCCCTGTCACTGACTGAGGCTCAATCCCTGTCACTAACTGAGATTAAATCCCTGTCACTAACTGAGATTCAATCCCAGTCACTGACTGAGGCTCAATCCCTGTCACTGACTGTGACTCAATCCCTGTCACTGACTGTGACTCAATCCCTGTCACAGACTGAGATTCAATCCTTGTCACTGTCCGAGATTCAATCCCTGTCACTGACGGAGATTCAATCCATGTCCCTGACTGAGGTTCAATCACTGTCACTGATTGAGGTTCAATCCCTGTCACTGACTATGTTTCAATCCCTGTCACCGATTGAGGTTCAATCACTGTCACTGTCTGAGGGTCAATCCCAGTCACTGACAGAGATTCAATCCCTGTCACGAACTGAGATTCAATCCCTGTCACTGACTGAGGCTCAATCCGTGTCACTAACTGAGGCTCAATCCCTGTCACTGACTGAGATTCAAACCCTCTCACTGACTTAGGTTCCATCCCTGTCAGGAACTGAGATTCAATCCCTGTCACTGACTGAAATTCAATCCCTGTCACTGTCTGAGGGTCAATCCCAGTCACTGACTGAGATTCAATTGCAGTCACTAATTGAGATTCAATCCCTGTCACTGACTGAGATTCAATCCCTGTCACTGACTGTGGTTTAATCCCTGTCACAGACTGAGATTCAATCCCTGTCACTGACTGAGGTTCAATCCCTGTCACAAACTGAGATTCAATCCTTGTCACTGTCCGAGATTCAATCCCTGTCACTGACTGAGGTTCAATCACTGTCACTGATTGAGGTTCAATCCCTGTCACTGACTATGTTTCAATCCCTGTCACCGATTGAGGTTCAATCACTGTCACTGTCTGAGGGTCAATCCCAGTCACTGACAGAGATTCAATCCCTGTCACGAACTGAGATTCAATCCCTGTCACTGACTGAGGCTCAATCCGTTTCACTAACTGAGGCTCAATCCCTGTCACTGACTGAGATTCAAACCCTCTCACTGACTTAGGTTCCATCCCTGTCAGGAACTGAGATTCAATCCCTGTCACTGACTGAGGCTCAATCCCTGTCACTGACTGAAATTCAATCCCTGTCACTGTCTGAGGGTCAATCCCAGTCACTGACTGAGATTCAATTGCAGTCACTAATTGAGATTCAATCCCTGTCACTGACTGAGATTCAATCCCTGTCACTGACTGTGGTTTAATCCCTGTCACAGACTGAGATTCAATCCCTGTCACTGTCTGAGATTCAATCCCTGTCACTGACTGAGGTTCAATCCCTGTCACAGACTGAGATTCAATCCCTGTCACTGACTGAGATTCAATCCATGTCACAGACTGAGATTCAATCCCTGTCACTGACTGAGGGTCAATGCCTGTCACTGACTGAGGTTCAATTCCTGTCACTGACGGAGGATCAATCCCTGTCCCTGACTGAGATTCAATTCCTGTCACTTACTGAGGCTCAATCCCTGTTACTGACTGAGGCTCAATCCCTGTCACTGACTGAGATTCAATACCTGTCACTGACTGAGGCTCAATCCCTGTCACTAACTGAGATTCAATCCCTGTAACTGGCTTAGATTCAATCCCTGTCACTGACTGAGGCTCAATCCCTGTCACTAACTGACATTCAATCCCTGTAACTGACTGAGGTTCAATCCCTGTCACTTACTGAGGCTCAATCACTGTCACAGACTGAGGCTCAACCCCTGTCACTGACTGAGATTCAATCCTTGTTACTGACTGAGGGTCAATGCCAGTCACTGACTGAGATTGAATCCCTGTCACTAACTGAGATTCAATCCCTCTCACTGACTGAGGTTCAATCCCTGTCACAGACTGAGATTCAATCCCTGTCACTGACTGAGGGTCAATACCGGTCATTGACTAATGTTCAATCCCAGTCACTGACTGAGGTTCAATCCCTGTCACAGACTGAGATTGCATCCCTGTCACTAACTGAGATTCAATCCCGGTCACTGACTGAGGGTCAATCCCTGTCACTGATTGAGATTCAATCCCAGTCACTGATTGAGATTCAATTCCAGTCACTGACGGAGATTCACTTCCTGTCACTGAATGAGGTTCAATCCCTGTCACTGACTGAGGGTCAATCCCTGTCACTATTTGAGGCTCAATCCCTGTCACTGACTGAGATTCAATTTCTGTCACTGATTGAGTTGCCGTACCTGTCACTGACAGAGATTCAATCCCTGTTACTGACTGAGGCTCAATCCCTGTCACTGACTGCGATTCAATCCCTGTCACAGACTGAGGTTGAAATCCCTGTCACAGACTGAGGTTCAATCCCTATCACTGACTGAGGCTCAATCCCTGTCACTAACTGAGATTAAATCCCTGTCACTAACTGAGATTCAATCCCAGTCACTGACTGAGGCTCAATCCCTGTCACTGACTGTGACTCAATCCCTGTCACTGACTGTGACTCAATCCCTGTCACAGACTGAGATTCAATCCTTGTCACTGTCCGAGATTCAATCCCTGTCACTGACGGAGATTCAATCCATGTCCCTGACTGAGGTTCAATCACTGTCACTGATTGAGGTTCAATCCCTGTCACTGACTATGTTTCAATCCCTGTCACCGATTGAGGTTCAATCACTGTCACTGTCTGAGGGTCAATCCCAGTCACTGACAGAGATTCAATCCCTGTCACGAACTGAGATTCAATCCCTGTCACTGACTGAGGCTCAATCCGTGTCACTAACTGAGGCTCAATCCCTGTCACTGACTGAGATTCAAACCCTCTCACTGACTTAGGTTCCATCCCTGTCAGGAACTGAGATTCAATCCCTGTCACTGACTGAAATTCAATCCCTGTCACTGTCTGAGGGTCAATCCCAGTCACTGACTGAGATTCAATTGCAGTCACTAATTGAGATTCAATCCCTGTCACTGACTGAGATTCAATCCCTGTCACTGACTGTGGTTTAATCCCTGTCACAGACTGAGATTCAATCCCTGTCACTGACTGAGGTTCAATCCCTGTCACAAACTGAGATTCAATCCTTGTCACTGTCCGAGATTCAATCCCTGTCACTGACTGAGGTTCAATCACTGTCACTGATTGAGGTTCAATCCCTGTCACTGACTATGTTTCAATCCCTGTCACCGATTGAGGTTCAATCACTGTCACTGTCTGAGGGTCAATCCCAGTCACTGACAGAGATTCAATCCCTGTCACGAACTGAGATTCAATCCCTGTCACTGACTGAGGCTCAATCCGTTTCACTAACTGAGGCTCAATCCCTGTCACTGACTGAGATTCAAACCCTCTCACTGACTTAGGTTCCATCCCTGTCAGGAACTGAGATTCAATCCCTGTCACTGACTGAGGCTCAATCCCTGTCACTGACTGAAATTCAATCCCTGTCACTGTCTGAGGGTCAATCCCAGTCACTGACTGAGATTCAATTGCAGTCACTAATTGAGATTCAATCCCTGTCACTGACTGAGATTCAATCCCTGTCACTGACTGTGGTTTAATCCCTGTCACAGACTGAGATTCAATCCCTGTCACTGTCTGAGATTCAATCCCTGTCACTGACTGAGGTTCAATCCCTGTCACAGACTGAGATTCAATCCCTGTCACTGACTGAGATTCAATCCATGTCACAGACTGAGATTCAATCCCTGTCACTGACTGAGGGTCATTCCCTGTCACTGACTGAGTTTCAATCCTTGTCACTGATGGAGGTTCCATCCCTGTCACTGACTGAGATTCAATCCCTGTCACTAAGTGAGGTTCAATCCTTGTCACTGACTGAGATTCAATGCCTGTCACTGTCTGAGTGTCAATCACTGTCACTGACTGAGATTCAATCCCTGTCACTAACTGAGATTCAATCGCTGTCACTGACTGAGGCTCAATCCCTGTCACAGACTGAGATTCAATTCCTGTCACTGTCTGAGATTCAATCCCTGTCACTGACCAAGTTTCAATCCCTGTCACTGACTGAGATTCAATCCCTGTCACTGTCTGAGGGTCAATGCCAGTCACTGACTGAGATTCAATGCCTGTCACTGACTGAGATTCAATCCCGGTCACTGACTCAGGTTCAAGCCCTGTCACTACTGAGGCTCAATCCCTGTCATTGACTGAGAATCAATCACTGTCACAGACTGAGGCTCAATCCCTGTCACTGACTGAGTTTCAATCCTTGTCACTGATGGAGGTTCCATCCCTGTCACTGACTGAGATTCAATCGCTGTCACTAACTGAGGTTCAATCCCTGTCACAGACTGAGATTCAATCCCTGTCACTGACTGAGGGTCAATACCGGTCATTGACTAATGTTCAATCCCAGTCACTGACTGAGGTTCAATCCCTGTCACAGACTGAGATTCAATTCCTGTCACTGTCTGAGATTCAATCCCTGTCACTGACCAAGTTTCAATCCCTGTCACTAACTGAGATTCAATCCCTGTCACTGACTGAGGGTCAATCCCTGTCACTGATTGAGATTCAATCCCAGTCACTGATTGAGATTCAACTCCAGTCACTGACGGAGATTCACTTCCTGTCACTGAATGAGATTCAATCCCTGTCACTGACTGAGGGTCAATCCCTGTCACTATTTGAGGCTCAATCCCTGTCACTGACTGAGATTCAATTTCTGTCACTGATTGAGTTGCCGTACCTGTCACTGACTGAGATTCAATCCCTGTTACTGACTGAGGGTCAATCCCTGTCACTATTTGAGGCTCAATCCCTGTCACTGACTGAGATTCAATTTCTGTCACTGATTGAGTTGCCGTACCTGTTACTGACTGAGGCTCAATCCCTGTCACTGACTGCGATTCAATCCCTGTCACAGACTGAGGTTGAATCCCTGTCACAGACTGAGGTTCAATCCCTATCACTGACTGAGGCTCAATCCCTGTCACTAACTGAGATTAAATCCCTGTCACTAACTGAGATTCAATCCCAGTCACTGACTGAGGCTCAATCCCTGTCACTGACTGAGGCTCAATCCCTGTCACTGACTGTGTCTCAATCCCTGTCACTGACTGAGGTTCAATCCCTGTCACAGACTGAGATTCAATCCTTGTCACTGTCCGAGATTCAATCCCTGTCACTGACGGAGATTCAATCCATGTCTCTGACTGAGGTTCAATCACTGTCACTGATTGAGGTTCAATCCCTGTCACTGACTATGTTTCAATCCCTGTCACCGATTGAGGTTCAATCACTGTCACTGTCTGAGGGTCAATCCCAGTCACTGACAGAGATTCAATCCCTGTCACGAACTGAGATTCAATCCCTGTCACTGACTGAGACTCAATCCGTGTCACTAACTGAGGCTCAATCCCTGTCACTGACTGAGATTCAAACCCTCTCACTGACTTAGGTTCCATCCCTGTCAGGAACTGAGATTCAATCCCTGTCACTGACTGAGGCTCAATCCCTGTCACTGACTGAAATTCAATCCCTGTCACTGTCTGAGGGTCAATCCCAGTCACTGACTGAAATTCAATTGCAGTCACTAATTGAGATTCAATCCCTGTCACTGACTGAGATTCAATCCCTGTCACTGACTGAGGTTCAATCCCTGTCACAGACTGAGATTCAATCCTTGTCACTGTCCGAGATTCAATCCCTGTCCCTGACTGAGGTTCAATCACTGTCACTGATTGAGGTTCAATCACTGTCACTGTCTGAGGGTCAATCCCAGTCACTGACAGAGATTCAATCCGTGTCACTAACTGAGGCTCAATCCCTGTCACAGACTGAGATTCAATCCCTGTCACTGTCTGAGATTCAATCCCTGTCACTGACTGAGGTTCAATCCCTGTCACAGACTGAGATTCAATCACTGTCACTGACTGAGATTCACTCCCTGTCACTGACTGAGATTCAATCCATGTCACAGACTGAGATTCAATCCCTGTCACTGGCTGAGATTCTCTTCCTGTCACTGACTGAGGTTCAATCCCTGTCACTGACTGAGGGTCAATCCCTGTCACTGACTGAGTTGCAATCCTTGTCACTAAGTGACATTCAATCCCTGTCACTGACTGAGATTCAATGCCTGTCACTGTCTGAGTGTCAATCCCAGTCACTGACTGAGGCTCAATCCCTGTCACTAACTGAGATTCAATCCCTGTAACTGGCTGAGATTCAATCCCTGTCACTGACTGAGGCTCAATCCCTGTCACTGACTGAGGGTCAATCCCTGTCACTGACGGAGGATCAATTCCTGTCACTGACTGAGGATCAATCCCTGTCCCTGAGTGAGATTCAATCCCTGTCACTGACTGAGGTTCAATCCCGGTCACTTACTGAGGCTCAATCCCTGTCACTGACTGAGGCTCAATCCCTGTCACTGACTGATTTTCAATACCTGTCACTGACTGAGATTCAATCCCTGTCACTGAATGAGGTTCAATCCCTGTCACTTACTGAGGCTCAATCCCTGTCACTGACTGAGGCTCAATCCCTGTCACTGACTGAGATTCAATACCTGTCACTGACTGAGATTCAATACCTGTCACTAATGGAGGCTCAATCCCTGTCACTAACTGAGATTCAATCCCTGAAACTGGCTGAGATTCAATCCTTGTCACTGACTGAGGGTCAATCCCTGTCACTGCCTGAGGCTCAATCGCTGTCACTTACTTAGGCTCAATCCGTGTCACTGACTGAGGCTCAATCCATGTCACTGACTGAGATTCAATCCCTATCACTGACTGAGGTTAAATCCCTGTCACTGACTGAGATTCAATCCCTGTCACTGACAAAGGTCCAATCCCTGTCACTGCCTGAGATTCAATCCCCGTCACTGACTAAGGTTCAATACCTGTCACTGACGGAGTTTCAATCCCTGTCACTGATTGAGATTCAATCCCTGTCACTGACTGAGGGTCAATCCCTGTCACTGACTGAGGTTCATTCCCTGTCACAGACTGAGATTCAGTCCCTGTCACTGACTGAGATTCAATCCCTGTCACTGACTGAGGGTCAATGCCTGTCACTGATGGAGGATCAATTCCTGTCACTGACTGAGGGTCAATGCCTGTCACTGACTGAGGTTCAATCCCTGTCACTGACGGAGGATCAATCCCTGTCCCTGACTGAGATTCAATCCCTGTCACTTACTGAGGCTCAATCCCTGTCACTGACTGAGGCTCAATTCCTGTCACTGACTGAGATTCAATACCTGTCACTGACTGAGGCTCAATCCCTGTCACTAACTGAGATTCAATCCCTGTAACTGGCTTAGATTCAATCCCTGTCACTGACTGAGGGTCAATCCCTGTCACTAACTGACATTCAATCCCTGTAACTGACTGAGGTTCAATCCCTGTCACTGACTGAGATTCAATCCCTGTCACTGACTGAGGTTCAATCCCTGTCACTGATGGAGGATCAATTCCTGTCACTGACTGAAGGTCAATCACTGTCACTGACTGAGGTTCAATCCCTGTCACTGATGGAGGTTCAATCCCTGTCACTAAATGAGGGTCAATCCGTGTCACTGACTGAGGTTCAATCCCTGTCACAGACTGAGATTCAATCACTGTCACTGACTGAGGTTCAATCCCTGTAAGTGGCTGAGATTCAATCCTTGTCACTGACTGAGGGTCAATCCCTGTCACTGACGGAGGATCAATTCCTGTCACTGACTGAGGGTCAATCCCTGTCACTGACTGAGGATCAATCCGTCTCAATGACGGAGGATCAATCCCTGTCCCTGACTGAGATTCAATCCCTGTCAGTGACTGAGGGTCAATGCCAGTCACTGACTGAGATTGAATCCCTGTCACTAACGGAGATTCAATCCCTCTCACTGACTGAGGGTCAATCCCTGTCACAGACTGAGATTCAATCCCTGTCACTGACTGAGGGTCAATACCGGTCATTGACTAATGTTCAATCCCAGTCACTGACTGAGAATCAATCCCTGTCACAGACTGAGATTCAATTCCTGTCACTGTCTGAGATTCAGTCCCTGTCACTGACCAAGGTTCAATCCCTGTCACTGACTGAGATTCAATTCCTGTCACTGTCTGAGATTCAGTCCCTGTCACTGACCAAGGTTCAATCCCTGTCACAGACTGAGGGTCAATCCCTGTCACTGATTGAGATTCAATCCCTGTCACTGATTGAAATTCAATTCCAGTCACTGACGGAGATTCACTTCCTGTCACTGAATGAGATTCCATCCCTGTCACTGACTGAGGGTCAATCCCTGTCACTATTTGAGGCTCAATCCCTGTCACTGACTGAGATTCAATTCCTGTCACTGATTGAATTGCCGTACCTGTCACTGATTGAGATTCAATCCCTGTTACTGACTGAGGCTCAATCCCTGTTACTGATTGAGGCTCAATCCCTGTCACTGACTGAGATACAATCCCTGTCACTGACTGAGATTCAATCCCTGTCACAGACTGAGATTGAATCCCTGTCACTGACTGAGATTCAATCCCTGTCACTGAGGGAGGCTCAATCCCAGTCACTGACTGAGGATCGATCCCTGTCACTGATTGAGGCTCAATCCCTGTCACTGACTGCGATTCAATCCCTCTCACAGACTGAGGTTGAATCCCTGTCACAGACTGAGGTTCAATCCCTATCACTGACTGAGGTGCAATCGCTGTAAGTGGCTGAGATTCAATCCCTGTCACTGACTGAGGGTCAATCCCTGTCACTGACGGAGGATCAATTCCTGTCACTGACTGAGGGTCAATCCCTGTCACTGACTGAGGTTCAATCCCTATCACTGACTGAGGTGCAATCGCTGTAAGTGGCTGAGATTCAATCCCTGTCACTGACTGAGGGTCAATCCCTGTCACTGACGGAGGATCAATTCCTGTCACTGACTGAGGGTCAATCCCTGTCACTGACTGAGGTTCAATCCCTGTCACAGACTGAGGTTCAATCCCTATCACTGACTGAGGTGCAATCGCTGTAAGTGGCTGAGATTCAATCCCTGTCACTGACTGAGGGTCAATCCCTGTCACTGACGGAGGATCAATTCCTGTCACTGACTGAGGGTCAATCCCTGTCACTGACTGAGGTTCAATCCCTGTCACTTACTGAGGCTCAATCCCTGTCACTGACTGAGGCTCAATCCCTGTCACTGACTGAGATTCAATACCTGTCACTGACGGATGCTCAATCCCTGTCACTAACTGAGATTCAATCCCTGTAACTGGCTGAGATTCAATCACTGTCACTTACTGAGATTCAATCCCAGTCACTGACTGAGGCTCAATCCCTGTCACTGATTGAGATTCTATACCTGTCACTGACCGATGCTCAATCCCTGTCACTAACTGAGATTCAATCCCTGTAACTGGCTGAGATTCAATCCCTGTCACTAACTGAGATTCAATCCCAGTCACTGACTGAGGCTCAATCCCTGTCACTGATTGAGATTCAATCCCTGTCACTGACTGAGGTTCAATCCTTGTCACTGATGGTGGTTCAATCCCTGTCACTGACTGAAATTCAATCCCTGTCACAAACTGAGATTCAATCCCTGTCACTGACTGAGATTCATTCCCTGTCACTGTCTGGGGGTCAATCCCAGTCACTGACTGAGATTCAATCCCTGTCACTTACTGAGATTCAATCCCTGTCACTGACTGAGGTTCAATCCTTGTCACTGATGGTGGTTCAATCCCTGTCACTGACTGAAATTCAATCCCTGTCACAAACTGAGATTCAATCCCTGTCACTGACTGAGATTCATTCCCTGTCACTGTCTGGGGGTCAATCCCAGTCACTGACTGAGATTCAATCCCTGTCACTTACTGAGATTCAATCCCTGTCACTGACTGAGATTCAATCCCTGTCACTGTCTGAGGCTCAATCCCTGTCACTGACTTAGGCTCAATCCCTGTCACTGACGGAGGTTCAATCCCTGTCACTAAATGAGGGTCAATCCCTGTCACTGACTGAGGTTCATTCCCTGTCACAGACTGAGATTCAGTCCCTGTCACTGACTGAGGTTCAATCACTGTCACTGACTGAGGTTCAATCCCTGTAAGTGGCTGAGATTCAATCCCTGTCACTGACTGAGGGTCAATGCCTGTCACTGATGGAGGATCAATTCCTGTCACTGACTGAGGGTCAATGCCTGTCACTGACTGAGGTTCAATCCCTGTCACTGACGGAGGATCAATCCCTGCCCCTGACTGAGATTCAATTCCTGTCACTTACTGAGGCTCAATCCCTGTCACTAACTGACATTCAATCCCTGTAACTGACTGAGGTTCAATCCCTGTCACTTACTGAGGCTCAATCACTGTCACTGACTGAGGCTCAATCCCTGTCACTGACTGAGATTCAATCCTTGTCACTGACTGAGGGTCAATGCCAGTCACTGACTGAGATTGAATCCCTGTCACTAACTGAGATTCAATCCCTCTCACTGACTGAGGTTCAATCCCTGTCACAGACTGAGATTCAATCCCTGTCACTGACTGAGGTTCAATCCTTGTCACTGATGGTGGTTCAATCCCTGTCACTGACTGAAATTCAATCCCTGTCACAAACTGAGATTCAATCCCTGTCACTGACTGAGATTCATTCCCTGTCACTGTCTGGGGTCAATCCCAGTCACTGACTGAGATTCAATCCCTGTCACTAACTGAGATTCAATCCCTGTCACTGACTGAGATTCAATCCCTGTCACTGTCTGAGGCTCAATCCCTGTCACTGACTGAGGCTCAATCCCTGTCACTGACTGAGGTTCAATCCCTGTCACTAAATGAGGGTCAATCCCTGTCACTGACTGAGGTTCATTCCCTGTCACTGACTGAGATTCAGTCCCTGTCACTGACTGAAATTCAATCCCTGTCACTGACTGAGGGTCAATGCCTGTCACTGATGGAGGATCAATTCCTGTCACTGACTGAGGGTCAATGCCTGTCACTGACTGAGGTTCAATCCCTGTCACTGACGGAGGATCAATCCCTGCCCCTGACTGAGATTCAATTCCTGTCACTTACTGAGGCTCAATCCCTGTCACTAACTGACATTCAATCCCTGTAACTGACTGAGGTTCAATCCCTGTCACTTACTGAGGCTCAATCACTGTCACTGACTGAGGCTCAATCCCTGTCACTGACTGAGATTCAATACTTGTCACTGACTGAGGGTCAATGCCAGTCACTGACTGAGATTGAATCCCTGTCACTAACTGAGATTCAATCCCTCTCACTGACTGAGGTTCAATCCCTGTCACAGACTGAGATTCAATCCCTGTCACTGACTGAGGGTCAATACCGGTCATTGACTAATGTTCAATCCCAGTCACTGACTGAGAATCAATCCCTGTCACAGACTGAGATTCAATTCCTGTCACTGTCTGAGATTCAGTCCCTGTCACTGACCAAGGTTCAATCCCTGTCACTGACTGAGATTCAATTCCTGTCACTGTCTGAGATTCAGTCCCTGTCACTGACCAAGGTTCAATCCCTGTCACAGACTGAGATTCAATCCCAGGCACTGATTGAGATTCAATTCCAGTCACTGACGGAGATTCACTTCCTGTCACTGAATGAGATTCCATCCCTGTCACTGACTGAGGGTCAATCCCTGTCACTATTTGAGGCTCAATCCCTGTCACTGACTGAGATTCAATTCCTGTCACTGATTGAGTTGCTGTACCTGTCACTGATTGAGATTCAATCCCTGTTACTGACTGAGGCTCAATCCATGTTACTGATTGAGGCTCAATCCCTGTCACTGACTGAGATACAATCCCTGTCACTGACTGAGATACAATCCCTGTCACAGACTGAGATTGAATCCCTGTCACTGACTGAGATTCAATCCCTGTCAGTGTGGGAGGCTCAATCCCAGTCACTGACTGAGGATCAATCCCTGTCAGTGATTGAGGCTCAATCCCTGTCACTGACTGCGATTCAATCCCTCTCAAAGACTGAGGTTCAATCCCTATCACTGACTGAGGTGCAATCGCTGTAAGTGGCTGAGATTCAATCCCTGTCACTGACTGAGGGTCAATGCCTGTCACTGACGGAGGATCAATTCCTGTCACTGACTGAGGGTCAATCCCTGTCACTGACTGAGGTTCAATCCCTGTCAGTGACGGAGGATCAATCCCTGTCCCTGACTGAGATTCTATCCCTGTCACTGACTGAGGTTCAATCCCTGTCACTTACTGAGGCCCAATCCCTGTCACTGATTGAGGCTCAATCCCTGTCACTGATTGAGGCTCAATCCCTGTCACTGACTGAGGCTCAATCCCTGTCACTGACTGAGAATCAATACCTGTCACTGACTGAGGCTCAATCCCTGTCACTGACTGAGGCTCAATCCCTGTCACTGACTGAGATTCAATACCTGTCACTGACGGATGCTCAATCCCTGTCACTAACTGAGATTCAATCCCTGTAACTGGCTGAGATTCAATCCCTGTCACTAACTGAGATTCAATCCCAGTCACTGACTGAGGCTCAAACCCTGTCACTGACTGTGATTCAATCCCTGTCACTGACTGAGGTTCAATCCCTGTCACTGACTGAGGTTCAATCCCTGTCACAGACTAAGATTCAATCCCTGTCACTGTCTGAGATTCAATCCCTGTCACTGTCTGAGATTCAATCCATGTCACTGACTGAGGTTCAATCACTGTCACTGATTGAGGTTCAATCCCTGTCACTGGCTGAGATTCACTTCCTGTCACCTACTGAGGCTCAATCCCTGTCACTAACTGAGTTTCAATCCCTGTCACTGACAGAGGTTCAATCCCTAACACTGACTGAGATTTAATTCCTGTCACTTACTGAGATTCAATTCCTGTCACTGACTGAGATAAAATCCCTGTCACTGAGATTCAATTCCTGTCAATGATTGAGATTCAATCCCTGTCACTTACTGAGATTCAATTCCTGTCACTGAATGAGATTCAATCCCTGTCACTGACTGAAGAACAATCCCTGTGACTGAATGAGATTCAATTCCAGTCACTGATTGAGATTCAATCCCTGTCACTGACTGCGATTCAATCATAGTCACTGACTGAGTTTCAATCCCTGTCACTGACTGAGGCTCAATCCATGTCACTGATTGAGATTCAATCACTGTACTGACTGAGGTTCAATCCCTGTCACTGACTGAGGCTCAATCCCTGTCACTGATTGAGATTCAATCGCTGTCACTGACTGAGGGATAATCCCTGTAACTATTTGTGGCTCAATCCCTGTCAGTGAATGAGGTTCAATCCCTGTCACTTACTGAGGCTCAATCACTGTCACTGACTGAGGCTCAATCCCTGTCACTGACTGAGATTCAATCCCTGTCACTGACTGAGGGTCAATACCGGTCATTGACTAATGTTCAATCCCAGTCACTGACTGAGGTTCAATGCCTGTCACAGACTGAGATTCAATTCCTGTCACTGTCTGAGATTCAATCCCTGTCACTGACCAAGGTTCAATCCCTGTCACTGACTGAGATTCAATCCCTGTCACTGTCTGAGGGTCAATGCCAGTCACTGACTGAGATTGCATCCCTGTCACTAACTGAGATTCACTCCCTGTCACTGACTGAGGTTCAATCCCTGTCCCTTACTGAGTTTCAATCCCTGTCACTGACTGAGGGTCAATCCCTGTCACTGATTGAGATTCAATCCCAGTCACTGATTGAGATTCAATCCCAGTCACTGACGGAGATTCACTTCCTGTCACTGAATGAGATTCAATCCCTGTCACTGACTGAGGGTCAATCCCTGTCTCTATTTGAGGCTCAATCCCTGTCACTGACTGAGATTCAATTCCTGTCACTGATTGAGTTGCCGTACCTGTCACTGACTGAGATTCAATCCCTGTTACTGACTGAGGCTCAATCCCTGTTACTGATTGAGGCTCAATCCCTGTCACTGACTGAGATACAATCCCTGTCACTGACTGAGATTCAATCCCTGTCACAGACTGAGATTGAATCCCTGTCACTGACTGAGATTCAATCCCTGTCACTGATTGAGGCTCAATCCCTGTCACTGACTGCGATTCTATCCCTGTCACAGACTGAGGTTGAATCCCTGTCACAGACTGAGGTTCAATCCCTATCACTGACTGAGGTTCAATCGCTGTCACTGACTCATGTTCAATCACTGTCACAGACTGAGGTTGAATCCCTGTCACTGACTGATGTTCAATCCCACTCAATGACTGAGATTCAATCCTGTCACTGACTGAATTTCAATCCCTGTTACTGACTGAGATTCAATCCCTGTCACTGACTGAGATTCAATCCCTGTCAATGACTGAGATTCCATTCCTATCACTATCTGAGCGTCAATCCCTGTAACAGATTTAGATTCAAACCCTGTCACTGACTGAGGTTGAATCCCTGTCATTGGCTGAGATTCAATTTCTGTCACTGACTGAGATTCAATCCCTGTCACTGACTGCGATTCATACCAGTCACTGACTGAGTTTTAATCCCTGTCACTGACTGAGATTCAATCCCTGTCACTGACTGAGGTTCAATCCCTGTCACTGACTAAGGTTCAATCCCTGTCACTGACTGAGGCTCAATCCCTGTCACTGACTGAGGTTCAATCCCTGTCACAGACTGAGATTCAATCCTTGTCACTGTCCGAGATTCAATCCCTGTCACTGACGGAGATTCAATCCATGTCCCTGACTGAGGTTCAATCACTGTCACTGATTGAGGTTCAATCCCTGTCACTGACTATGTTTCAATCCCTGTCACCGATTGAGGTTCAATCACTGTCACTGGCTGAGTGTCAATCCCAGTCACTGACAGAGATTCAATCCCTGTCACGAACTGAGATTCAATCCCTGTCACTGACTGAGGCTCAAACCGTGTCACTAACTGAGGCTCAATCCCTGTCACTGACTGAGATTCAAACCCTCTCACTGACTTAGGTTCCATCCCTGTCAGGAACTGAGATTCAATCCCTGTCACTGACTGAGATTCAATCCCTGTCACTAAGTGAGATTCAATCCCTGTCACTGACTGAGAGTCAATGCCTGTCACTGTCTGAGTGTCAATCCCAGTCACTGACTGAGATTCAATCCCTGTCACTAACTGATATTCAATCTCTGTCACAGACTGAGATTCAATCCCTGTCACTGTCTGAGATTCAATCCCTGTCACTGACTGAGGTTCAATCCCTGTCACAGACTGAGATTCAATCACTGTCACTGACTGAGGTTCAATCACTGTCACTGGCTGAGATTCAATCCCTGTCACTGACTAAGGTTCAATCCCTGTCACTGACGTAGGTTCAATCCCTGTCACTGACTGAGGTTCAATCCCTGTCACTGTCTGAGATTCAATCCCTGTCACTGACTGAGATTCAATCCCTGTCACTGCCTGAGGGTCAATCCCAGTCACTGACTGAGATTCAAACCGTGTCTCTAACTGAGGTTTAATCCCTGTCACAGACTGAGATTCCATCCCTGTCACTGTCTGAGATTCAATCCCTGTCACTGACTGAGGTTCAATCCCTGTCACAGACTGAGATTCAATCACTGTCACTTACTGAGGTTCAATCCCTGTCACTGGCTGAGATTCAATCCCTGTCACTGACTAAGGTTCAATCCCTGTCACTGACGTAGGTTCAATCCCTGTCACTGACTGAGGTTCAATCCCTGTCACTGACTGAGGTTCAATCCCTGTCACTGTCTGAGATTCAATCCCGGTCACTGACTGAGTGTCAATCCCAGTCAGTGACTAAGGATCAATCCCTGACACTGACTGAGGTTCATTCCCTGTCACAGACTGGGATTCAGTCCCTGTCACTGTCTGAGATTCAATCCCTGTCACTGACTGAGATTCAATCCCTGTCACTGTCTGAGGGTCAATCCCTGTCACTGACTGAGATTCAATCCCTGTTACTGTCTGAGGGTCAATCCCTGTCACTGTCTGAGATTCAATCCCTGTCACTGACTGAGGTTCAATCCATGTCACTGATTGAGGTTCAAACCCTGTCACTGACTGAGATTCAATCCTTGACATTGACTGAGGTTCAATCCCTGTCACTGAGGAAGGTTCAATCCCTGTCACTGACTGAGGGTCAATCCCTGTCACTAACTGAGGCTCAATCACTGTCACTTACTTAGGCTCAATCCGTGTCACAGACTGAGGCTCAATCCCTGTCACTGTCTGAGGGTCAATCCCAGTCACTGACTGAGATTCAATCCCTGTCACTGACGGAGGTTCAATCCCTGTCACTGATTGAGATTCAATTCCTGTCACTGACTGAGGTTCAATCCCTGTCACTGACTGAGATTCAATCCCATTTCGCTAACTGAGATTCAATGCCTGTCACTGACTGAGGTTCAATCCCTGTCTCTGATCGAGGTTCAATCCCTGTCACTGATTGAGATTCAATCCCTGTCACTGTCTTAGGGTCAATCCCAGTCACTGACTGAGATTCACTCCCTATCACTAACTGTGTTTCACTCCCTGTCACTGACTGAGGCTCAATCCCTGTCACTGACTGAGATTCAATCCCTATCACTGACTGAGGTTCCATCCCTGTCACAGACTGAGATTCAATCCCTGTCACTGTCTGAGATTCAATCCCTGTCACTGACTGAGTTTCAATCCCTGTCACAGACTGAGATTCAATCCCTGTCACTGGCTGAGATTCAATCCCTGTCACTGACTAAGGTTCAATCCCTGTCACTGACGTAGGTTCAATCCCTGTCACTGACTGAGGTTCAATTCCTGTCACTGACTGAGGTTCAATCCCTGTCACTGTCTGAGATTCAATCCCTGTCACTGACTGAGGTTCAATCCCAGTCAGTGACTAAGGATCAATCACTGTCACTGACTGAGGTTCATTCCCTGTCACAGACTGAGATTCAATCCCTGTCACTGTCTGAGATTCAATCCCTGTCACTGACTGAGATTCAATCCCTGTCACTGTCTGAGATTCATTCCCTGTCACAGACTGAGATTCAATCCATGTCACTGATTGAGGTTCAATCCCTGTCACTGACTGAGATTCAATCCCTATCACTGACTGAGGTTAAATCCCTGTCACTGTCTGAGATTCAATCCCTGTCACTGACTGAGATTCAATCCCGGTCACTGACTAAGGTCCAATCCCTGTCACTGTCTGAGATTCAATCCCTGTCACTGACTAAGGTTCAATACCTGTCACTGACGGAGATTCAATCCCTGTCACTGATTGAGATTCAATCCCTGTCACTGACTGAGGTTCAATCCCTGTCTCTGATGGAGGTTCAATCCCTGTCTCTGATGGAGATTCAATCCCTGTCACTGAGTGAGATTCAATCCCTGTCACTGTCTGAGGGTCAATCCCAGTCACTGACTGAAATTCAATCCCTGTCACTAACTGAGTTTCTATCCGTGTCACTGACTGAAGCTCAATCCCTGTCACTGACTGAGATTCAATCCCTATCACTGACTGAGTTTCAATCCCTGTCACAGACTGAGATTCAATCCCTGTCACTGTCTGAGATTCAATCCCTGTCACTGTCTGAGATTCAATCCCTGTCACTGTCTGAGATTCAATCCCTGTCACTGACTGAGGTTAAATTCCTGTCACAGACTGAGATTCAATCACTGTCACTGACATGCGGTTCAATCCCTGTCACTGGCTGAGATTCAATCCCAGTCACTGACTAAGGTTCAATCCCTGTCACTGACGTAGGTTCAATCCCTGTCACTAAGTGAGATTCAATCCCAGTCACTGACTGAGGTTCAATTGCAGTCACTAATAGAGATTCAATCCCTGTCACTGACTGAGATTCAATCCCTGTCACTAACTGAGGTTTAATCCCGGTCATTGACTAAGGTCCAATCCCTGTCACTGTCTGAGATTCAATCCCTGTCAATGACTAAGGTTCAATCCCTGTCACTGACGTAGGTTCAATCCCTGTCACTGACTGAGGTTCAATCCCTGTCACTGTCTGAGATTCAATCCCTGTCACTGACTGAGGGTCAATCCCGGTCAGTGACTAAGGATCAAATCCTGTCACTGACTGAGATTCAATCCTTGACATTGACTGAGGTTCAATCCCTGTCACTGAGGAAGGTTCAATCCCTGTCACTGACTGAGGGTCAATCCCTGTCACTAACTGAGGCTCAATCACTGTCACTTACTTAGGCTCAATCCGTGTCACAGACTGAGGCTCAATCCCTGTCACTGTCTGAGGGTCAATCCCAGTCACTGACTGAGATTCAATCCCTGTCACTGACGGAGGTTCAATCCCTGTCACTGATTGAGATTCAATTCCTGTCACTGACTGAGGTTCAATCCCTGTCACTGACTGAGATTCAATCCCATTTCGCTAACTGAGATTCAATGCCTGTCACTGACTGAGGTTCAATCCCTGTCTCTGATCGAGGTTCAATCCCTGTCACTGATTGAGGTTCAAACCCTGTCACTGACTGAGATTCAATCCTTGACATTGACTGAGGTTCAATCCCTGTCACTGAGGAAGGTTCAATCCCTGTCACTGACTGAGGGTCAATCCCTGTCACTAACTGAGGCTCAATCACTGTCACTTACTTAGGCTCAATCCGTGTCACAGACTGAGGCTCAATCCCTGTCACTGTCTGAGGGTCAATCCCAGTCACTGACTGAGATTCAATCCCTGTCACTGACGGAGGTTCAATCCCTGTCACTGATTGAGATTCAATTCCTGTCACTGACTGAGGTTCAATCCCTGTCACTGACTGAGATTCAATCCCATTTCGCTAACTGAGATTCAATGCCTGTCACTGACTGAGGTTCAATCCCTGTCTCTGATCGAGGTTCAATCCCTGTCACTGATTGAGATTCAATCCCTGTCACTGTCTTAGGGTCAATCCCAGTCACTGACTGAGATTCACTCCCTATCACTAACTGTGTTTCACTCCCTGTCACTGACTGAGGCTCAATCCCTGTCACTGACTGAGATTCAATCCCTATCACTGACTGAGGTTCCATCCCTGTCACAGACTGAGATTCAATCCCTGTCACTGTCTGAGATTCAATCCCTGTCACTGACTGAGTTTCAATCCCTGTCACAGACTGAGATTCAATCCCTGTCACTGGCTGAGATTCAATCCCTGTCACTGACTAAGGTTCAATCCCTGTCACTGACGTAGGTTCAATCCCTGTCACTGACTGAGGTTCAATTCCTGTCACTGACTGAGGTTCAATCCCTGTCACTGTCTGAGATTCAATCCCTGTCACTGACTGAGGTTCAATCCCAGTCAGTGACTAAGGATCAATCACTGTCACTGACTGAGGTTCATTCCCTGTCACAGACTGAGATTCAATCCCTGTCACTGTCTGAGATTCAATCCCTGTCACTGACTGAGATTCAATCCCTGTCACTGTCTGAGATTCATTCCCTGTCACAGACTGAGATTCAATCCATGTCACTGATTGAGGTTCAATCCCTGTCACTGACTGAGATTCAATCCCTATCACTGACTGAGGTTAAATCCCTGTCACTGTCTGAGATTCAATCCCTGTCACTGACTGAGATTCAATCCCGGTCACTGACTAAGGTCCAATCCCTGTCACTGTCTGAGATTCAATCCCTGTCACTGACTAAGGTTCAATACCTGTCACTGACGGAGATTCAATCCCTGTCACTGATTGAGATTCAATCCCTGTCACTGACTGAGGTTCAATCCCTGTCTCTGATGGAGGTTCAATCCCTGTCTCTGATGGAGATTCAATCCCTGTCACTGAGTGAGATTCAATCCCTGTCACTGTCTGAGGGTCAATCCCAGTCACTGACTGAAATTCAATCCCTGTCACTAACTGAGTTTCTATCCGTGTCACTGACTGAAGCTCAATCCCTGTCACTGACTGAGATTCAATCCCTATCACTGACTGAGTTTCAATCCCTGTCACAGACTGAGATTCAATCCCTGTCACTGTCTGAGATTCAATCCCTGTCACTGTCTGAGATTCAATCCCTGTCACTGTCTGAGATTCAATCCCTGTCACTGACTGAGGTTAAATTCCTGTCACAGACTGAGATTCAATCACTGTCACTGACATGCGGTTCAATCCCTGTCACTGGCTGAGATTCAATCCCAGTCACTGACTAAGGTTCAATCCCTGTCACTGACGTAGGTTCAATCCCTGTCACTAAGTGAGATTCAATCCCAGTCACTGACTGAGGTTCAATTGCAGTCACTAATAGAGATTCAATCCCTGTCACTGACTGAGATTCAATCCCTGTCACTAACTGAGGTTTAATCCCGGTCATTGACTAAGGTCCAATCCCTGTCACTGTCTGAGATTCAATCCCTGTCAATGACTAAGGTTCAATCCCTGTCACTGACGTAGGTTCAATCCCTGTCACTGACTGAGGTTCAATCCCTGTCACTGTCTGAGATTCAATCCCTGTCACTGACTGAGGGTCAATCCCGGTCAGTGACTAAGGATCAAATCCTGTCACTGACTGAGATTCAATCCTTGACATTGACTGAGGTTCAATCCCTGTCACTGAGGAAGGTTCAATCCCTGTCACTGACTGAGGGTCAATCCCTGTCACTAACTGAGGCTCAATCACTGTCACTTACTTAGGCTCAATCCGTGTCACAGACTGAGGCTCAATCCCTGTCACTGTCTGAGGGTCAATCCCAGTCACTGACTGAGATTCAATCCCTGTCACTGACGGAGGTTCAATCCCTGTCACTGATTGAGATTCAATTCCTGTCACTGACTGAGGTTCAATCCCTGTCACTGACTGAGATTCAATCCCATTTCGCTAACTGAGATTCAATGCCTGTCACTGACTGAGGTTCAATCCCTGTCTCTGATCGAGGTTCAATCCCTGTCACTGATTGAGATTCAATCCCTGTCACTGTCTTAGGGTCAATCCCAGTCACTGACTGAGATTCACTCCCTATCACTAACTGTGTTTCACTCCCTGTCACTGACTGAGGCTCAATCCCTGTCACTGACTGAGATTCAATCCCTATCACTGACTGAGGTTCCATCCCTGTCACAGACTGAGATTCAATCCCTGTCACTGTCTGAGATTCAATCCCTGTCACTGACTGAGTTTCAATCCCTGTCACAGACTGAGATTCAATCCCTGTCACTGGCTGAGATTCAATCCCTGTCACTGACTAAGGTTCAATCCCTGTCACTGACGTAGGTTCAATCCCTGTCACTGACTGAGGTTCAATTCCTGTCACTGACTGAGGTTCAATCCCTGTCACTGTCTGAGATTCAATCCCTGTCACTGACTGAGGTTCAATCCCAGTCAGTGACTAAGGATCAATCACTGTCACTGACTGAGGTTCATTCCCTGTCACAGACTGAGATTCAATCCCTGTCACTGTCTGAGATTCAATCCCTGTCACTGACTGAGATTCAATCCCTGTCACTGTCTGAGATTCATTCCCTGTCACAGACTGAGATTCAATCCATGTCACTGATTGAGGTTCAATCCCTGTCACTGACTGAGATTCAATCCCTATCACTGACTGAGGTTAAATCCCTGTCACTGTCTGAGATTCAATCCCTGTCACTGACTGAGATTCAATCCCGGTCACTGACTAAGGTCCAATCCCTGTCACTGTCTGAGATTCAATCCCTGTCACTGACTAAGGTTCAATACCTGTCACTGACGGAGATTCAATCCCTGTCACTGATTGAGATTCAATCCCTGTCACTGACTGAGGTTCAATCCCTGTCTCTGACGTAGGTTCAATCCCTGTCACTAAGTGAGATTCAATCCCAGTCACTGACTGAGGTTCAATTGCAGTCACTAATAGAGATTCAATCCCTGTCACTGAGTGAGATTCAATCCCTGTCACTGTCTGAGGGTCAATCCCAGTCACTGACTGAAATTCAATCCCTGTCACTAACTGAGGTTCTATCCGTGTCACTGACTGAAGCTCAATCCCTGTCACTGACTGAGATTCAATCCCTATCACTGACTGAGTTTCAATCCCTGTCACAGACTGAGATTCAATCCCTGTCACTGTCTGAGATTCAATCCCTGTCACTGTCTGAGATTCAATCCCTGTCACTGTCTGAGATTCAATCCCTGTCACTGACTGAGGTTAAATTCCTGTCACAGACTGAGATTCAATCACTGTCACTGACATGCGGTTCAATCCCTGTCACTGGCTGAGATTCAATCCCAGTCACTGACTAAGGTTCAATCCCTGTCACTGACGTAGGTTCAATCCCTGTCACTAAGTGAGATTCAATCCCAGTCACTGACTGAGGTTCAATTGCAGTCACTAATAGAGATTCAATCCCTGTCACTGACTGAGATTCAATCCCTGTCACTAACTGAGGTTTAATCCCGGTCATTGACTAAGGTCCAATCCCTGTCACTGTCTGAGATTCAATCCCTGTCAATGACTAAGGTTCAATCCCTGTCACTGACGTAGGTTCAATCCCTGTCACTGACTGAGGTTCAATCCCTGTCACTGTCTGAGATTCAATCCCTGTCACTGACTGAGGGTCAATCCCGGTCAGTGACTAAGGATCAAATCCTGTCACTGACTGAGGTTCATTCCCTGTCACAGACGGAGATTCAGTCCCTGTCACTGTCTGAGATTCAATCCCTGTCACTGACTGAGATTCAATCCCTGTCACTGATTGAGGTTCAAACCCTGTCACTGGCTGAGATTCAATCCTTGTCACTGACTGAGGTTCAATCCCTGTCACTGACTGAGATTCAATCCCTATCACTGACTGAGGTTCAATCCCTGTCACAGACTGAGATTCAAACCCTGTCACTAACTGAGGTTCAATCCCTGTCACTGGCTGAGATTCAATCCCTGTCACTGACGTAGGTTCAATCCCTGTCACTGACTGAGATTCAATCCCTATCTCTGAATGAGGTTCAATCCCTGTCACAGACTGAGATTCAATCCCTGTCACTGTCTGAGATTCAATCCCTGTCACAGACTGAGATTCACTGTCAATGACTGAGGTTTGATTCCTGTCACTGGCTGAGATTCAATTCCTGTCACTGACTAAGGTTCAATCCCTGTCACTGACATAGGTTCAATCCCTGTCACTGATGGAGGTTCACTCCCTGTCACTGACAGAAATTCAGTCCCTGTCACTGTCTGAGATTCAATCCCTGTCACGGACTGAGATTAAATCCCTGTCACTGTCTGAGGGTCAATCCAGGTCACTGACTGAGATTCAATTGCTGTCACTGACTGAGATTCAATCCCTGTCACTGACGTAGGTTCAATCCCTGTCACTGACTGAGGTTCAATTCCTGTCAATGACAGAGGTTCAATCCCTGTCACTGTCTGAGATTCAATCCCTGTCACTGACTGAGGTTCAATCCCTGTCACAGAGTGAGATTCAATCACTGTCACTGACTGAGATTCAATCTCTGTCACTGACTGAGGCTCAATCCCTGTCAATGACTGAGATTCAATCCCTGTCACTGACGTAGGTTCAATCCCTGTCACTGACTGAGGTTCAATTCCTGTCAATGACTGAGGTTCAATCCCTGTCACAGAGTGAGATTCAATCACTGTCACTGACTGAGATTCAATCTCTGTCACTGACTGAGGCTCAATCCCTGTCACTGTCTGAGATTCAATCCCTGTCACTGACTGAGGGTCAATCCCGGTCAGTGACTAAGGATCAATCCCTGTCACTGACTGAGGTTCATTCCCTGTCACAGACTGAGATTCAATCCCTGTCACAGACTGAGATTCAATCCCTGTCACTGTCTGAGATTCAATTCCTGTCACTGGCTGAGGTTCAATCCCTGTCACAGACTGAGATTCAATCAATGTCACTGATTGAGATTCAATCCCTGTCACTGGCTGAGATTCAATCCCTGTCACTGACTGAGATTCAATCCCTGTCACAGACTGAGATTTAATCCCTGTCACAGACTGAGATTCAATCCATGTCACTGATTGAGGTTCAATCCCTGTCACTGACTGAGATTCAATCCCTATCACTGACTGAGGTTAAATCCCTGTCACTGTCTGAGATTCAATCCCTGTCACAGACTGAGATTCAATCCCTGTCACTGGCTGAGATTCAATCCCTGTCACTGACTAAGGTTCAATCCCTGTCACTGACGTAGGTTCAATCCCTGTCACTGACTGAGGTTCAATTCCTGTCACTGACTGAGGTTCAATCCCTGTCACTGTCTGAGATTCAATCCCTGTCACTGACTGAGGTTCAATCCCAGTCAGTGACTAAGGATCAATCACTGTCACTGACTGAGGTTCATTCCCTGTCACAGACTGAGATTCAATCCCTGTCACTGTCTGAGATTCAATCCCTGTCACTGACTGAGATTCAATCCCTGTCACTGTCTGAGATTCATTCCCTGTCACAGACTGAGATTCAATCCATGTCACTGATTGAGGTTCAATCCCTGTCACTGACTGAGATTCAATCCCTATCACTGACTGAGGTTAAATCCCTGTCACTGTCTGAGTTTCAATCCCTGTCACTGACTGAGATTCAATCCCGGTCACTGACTAAGGTCCAATCCCTGTCACTGTCTGAGATTCAATCCCTGTCACTGACTAAGGTTCAATACCTGTCACTGACGGAGATTCAATCCCTGTCACTGATTGAGATTCAATCCCTGTCACTGACTGAGGTTCAATCCCTGTCTCTGATGGAGGTTCAATCCCTGTCTCTGATGGAGATTCAATCCCTGTCACTGAGTGAGATTCAATCCCTGTCACTGTCTGAGGGTCAATCCCAGTCACTGACTGAAATTCAATCCCTGTCACTAACTGAGGTTCTATCCGTGTCACTGACTGAAGCTCAATCCCTGTCACTGACTGAGATTCAATCCCTATCACTGACTGAGTTTCAATCCCTGTCACAGACTGAGATTCAATCCCTGTCACTGTCTGAGATTCAATCCCTGTCACTGTCTGAGATTCAATCCCTGTCACTGTCTGAGATTCAATCCCTGTCACTGACTGAGGTTAAATTCCTGTCACAGACTGAGATTCAATCACTGTCACTGACATGCGGTTCAATCCCTGTCACTGGCTGAGATTCAATCCCAGTCACTGACTAAGGTTCAATCCCTGTCACTGACGTAGGTTCAATCCCTGTCACTAAGTGAGATTCAATCCCAGTCACTGACTGAGGTTCAATTGCAGTCACTAATAGAGATTCAATCCCTGTCACTGACTGAGATTCAATCCCTGTCACTAACTGAGGTTTAATCCCGGTCATTGACTAAGGTCCAATCCCTGTCACTGTCTGAGATTCAATCCCTGTCAATGACTAAGGTTCAATCCCTGTCACTGACGTAGGTTCAATCCCTGTCACTGACTGAGGTTCAATCCCTGTCACTGTCTGAGATTCAATCCCTGTCACTGACTGAGGGTCAATCCCGGTCAGTGACTAAGGATCAAATCCTGTCACTGACTGAGGTTCATTCCCTGTCACAGACGGAGATTCAGTCCCTGTCACTGTCTGAGATTCAATCCCTGTCACTGACTGAGATTCAATCCCTGTCACTGATTGAGGTTCAAACCCTGTCACTGGCTGAGATTCAATCCTTGTCACTGACTGAGGTTCAATCCCTGTCACTGACTGAGATTCAATCCCTATCACTGACTGAGGTTCAATCCCTGTCACAGACTGAGATTCAAACCCTGTCACTAACTGAGGTTCAATCCCTGTCACTGGCTGAGATTCAATCCCTGTCACTGACGTAGGTTCAATCCCTGTCACTGACTGAGATTCAATCCCTATCTCTGAATGAGGTTCAATCCCTGTCACAGACTGAGATTCAATCCCTGTCACTGTCTGAGATTCAATCCCTGTCACAGACTGAGATTCACTGTCAATGACTGAGGTTTGATTCCTGTCACTGGCTGAGATTCAATTCCTGTCACTGACTAAGGTTCAATCCCTGTCACTGACATAGGTTCAATCCCTGTCACTGATGGAGGTTCACTCCCTGTCACTGACAGAAATTCAGTCCCTGTCACTGTCTGAGATTCAATCCCTGTCACGGACTGAGATTAAATCCCTGTCACTGTCTGAGGGTCAATCCAGGTCACTGACTGAGATTCAATTGCTGTCACTGACTGAGATTCAATCCCTGTCACTGACGTAGGTTCAATCCCTGTCACTGACTGAGGTTCAATTCCTGTCAATGACAGAGGTTCAATCCCTGTCACTGTCTGAGATTCAATCCCTGTCACTGACTGAGGTTCAATCCCTGTCACAGAGTGAGATTCAATCACTGTCACTGACTGAGATTCAATCTCTGTCACTGACTGAGGCTCAATCCCTGTCACTGTCTGAGATTCAATCCCTGTCACTGACTGAGGGTCAATCCCGGTCAGTGACTAAGGATCAATCCCTGTCACTGACTGAGGTTCATTCCCTGTCACAGACTGAGATTCAATCCCTGTCACAGACTGAGATTCAATCCCTGTCACTGTCTGAGATTCAATTCCTGTCACTGGCTGAGGTTCAATCCCTGTCACAGACTGAGATTCAATCAATGTCACTGATTGAGATTCAATCCCTGTCACTGGCTGAGATTCAATCCCTGTCACTGACTGAGATTCAATCCCTGTCACAGACTGAGATTCAATCCCTGTCACAGACTGAGATTCAATCCATGTCACTGATTGAGGTTCAATCCCTGTCACTGACTGAGATTCAATCCCTATCACTGACTGAGGTTAAATCCCTGTCACTGTCTGAGATTCAATCCCTGTCACTGACTGAGATTCAATCCCGGTCACTGACTAAGGTCCAATCCCTGTCACTGTCTGAGATTCAATCCCTGTCACTGACTAAGGTTCAATACCTGTCACTGACGGAGATTCAATCCCTGTCACTGATTGAGATTCAATCCCTGTCACTGACTGAGGTTCAATCCCTGTCTCTGATGGAGGTTCAATCCCTGTCTCTGATGGAGATTCAATCCCTGTCACTGAGTGAGATTCAATCCCTGTCACTGTCTGAGGGTCAATCCCAGTCACTGACTGAAATTCAATCCCTGTCACTAACTGAGGTTCTATCCGTGTCACTGACTGAAGCTCAATCCCTGTCACTGACTGAGATTCAATCCCTATCACTGACTGAGTTTCAATCCCTATCACAGAGTGAGATTCAATTCCTGTCACTGGCTGAGGTTCAATCCCTGTCACAGACTGAGATTCAATCAATGTCACTGATTGAGATTCAATCCCTGTCACTGGCTGAGATTCAATCCCTGTCACTGACTAAGGTTCAATCCCTGTCACTGACGTAGGTTGAAACCCTGTCACTGACTGAGGTTCAATTCCTGTCACTGACTGAGGTTCAATCCCTGTCACTGTCTGAGATTCAATCCCTGTCACTGACTGAGGTTCAATCCCGGTCAGTGACTAAGGATCAATCACTGTCACTGACTGAGGTTCATTCCCTGTCACAGACTGAGATTCAATCCCTGTCACTGTCTGAGATTCAATTCCTGTCACTGACTGAGATTCAATCCCTGTCACTGTCTGAGATTCATTCCCTGTCACAGACTGAGATTCAATCCATGTCACTGATTGAGGTTCAAACCCTGTCACTGGCTGAGATTCAATCCTTGTCACTGACTGAGGTTCAATCCCTGTCACTGACTGAGGGTCAATCCCTGTCACTGACTGAGGCTCAATCACTGTCACTTACTTAGGCTCAATCCGTGTCACTGACTGAGGCTCAATCCATGTCACTGACTGAGATTCAATCCCTATCACTGACTGAGGTTAAATCCCTGTCACTGTCTGAGATTCAATCCCTGTCACTGACTGAGATTCAATCCCGGTCACTGATTAAGGTCCAATCCCTGTCACTGTCTGAGATTCAATCCCTGTCACTGACTAAGGTTCAATACCTGTCACTGACGGAGATTCAATCCCTGTCACTGGTTGAGATTCAATCCCTGTCACTGACTAAGGTTCAATCCCTGTCACTGACATAGGTTCAATCCCTGTCACTGACTGAGGTTCACTCCCTGTCACTGACAGAAATTCAGTCCCTGACACTGTCTGAGATTCAATCCCTGTCACGGACTGAGATTAAATCCCTGTCACTGTCTGAGGGTCAATCCAGGTCACTGACTGAGATTCAATTGCTGTCACTGACTGAGATTCAATCCCTGTCACTGACGTAGGTTCAATCCCTGTCACTGACTGAGGTTCAATTCCTGAAACTGGCTGAGATTCAATCCCTGTCACTGACTGAGGGTCAATCCCGGTCAGTGACTAAGGATCAAATCCTGTCACTGACTGAGGTTCATTCCCTGTCACAGACGGAGATTCAGTCCCTGTCACTGTCTGAGATTCAGTCCCTGTCACTGTCTGAGATTCAATCCCTGTCACTGACTGAGATTCAATCCCTGTCACTGATTGAGGTTCAAACCCTGTCACTGGCTGAGATTCAATCCTTGTCACTGACTGAGGTTCAATCCCTGTCACTGACTGAGAGTCAATCCCTATCACTGACTGAGGTTCAATCCCTGTCACAGACTGAGATTCAAACCCTGTCACTAACTGAGGTTCAATCCCTGTCACAGACTGAGATTCCATCCCTGTCACTGTCTGAGATTCAATCCCTGTCACTGACTGAGGTTCAATCCCTGTCACAGACTGAGATTCAATCACTGTCACTTACTGAGGTTCAATCCCTGTCACTGGCTGAGATTCAATCCCTGTCACTGACTAAGGTTCAATCCCTGTCACTGACGTAGGTTCAATCCCTGTCACTGACTGAGGTTCAATCCCTGTCACTGACTGATGTTCAATCCCTGTCACTGTCTGAGATTCAATCCCTGTCACTGACTGAGTGTCAATCCCAGTCAGTGACTAAGGATCAATCCCTGACACTGACTGAGGTTCATTCCCTGTCACAGACTGGGATTCAGTCCCTGTCACTGTCTGAGATTCAATCCCTGTCACTGACTGAGATTCAATCCCTGTCACTGTCTGAGGGTCAATCCCTGTCACTGACTGAGATTCAATCCCTGTCACTGTCTGAGGGTCAATCCCTGTCACTGACTGAGGTTCAATTCCTGTCATTGACTGAGATTCAATCCCTGTCACAGACTGAGATTCAATCCCTGTCACTGACTGAGGTTTAATCCCTGTCACAGACTGAGATTCAATCCCTGTCACTGTCTGAGATTCAATCCCTGTCACTGACTGAGGTTCAATCCATGTCACTGATTGAGGTTCAAACCCTGTCACTGACTGAGATTCAATCCCTGTCACTGACTAAGGTTCAATCCCTGTCACTGACGTAGGTTCAAACCCTGTCACTGACTGAGGTTCAATTCCTGTCACTGACTGAGGTTCAATCCCTGTCACTGTCTGAGATTCAATCCCTGTCACTGACTGAGGTTCAATCCCGGTCAGTGACTAAGGATCAATCACTGTCACTGACTGAGGTTCATTCCCTGTCACAGACTGAGATTCAATCCCTGTCACTGTCTGAGATTCAATTCCTGTCACTGACTGAGATTCAATCCCTGTCACTGTCTGAGATTCATTCCCTGTCACAGACTGAGATTCAATCCATGTCACTGATTGAGGTTCAAACCCTGTCACTGGCTGAGATTCAATCCTTGTCACTGACTGAGGTTCAATCCCTGTCACTGACGGAGGTTCAATCCCTGTCACTGACTGAGGGTCAATCCCTGTCACTGACTGAGGCTCAATCACTGTCACTTACTTAGGCTCAATCCGTGTCACTGACTGAGGCTCAATCCATGTCACTGACTGAGATTCAATCCCTATCACTGACTGAGGTTAAATCCCTGTCACTGTCTGAGATTCAATCCCTGTCACTGTCTGAGATTCAATCCCGGTCACTGATTAAGGTCCAATCCCTGTCACTGTCTGAGATTCAATCCCTGTCACTGACTAAGGTTCAATACCTGTCACTGACGGAGATTCAATCCCTGTCACTGGTTGAGATTCAATCCCTGTCACTGACTGAGGTTCAATCCCTGTCTCTGAAGGAGGTTCAATCCCTGTCACTGACTGAGATTTAATCACTGTCACTAAGTGAGATTCAATCCCTGTCACTGAGTGAGATTCAATCCCTGTCACTGTCTGAGGGTCAATCCCAGTCACTGACTGAGATTCAATCCCTGTCACTAACTGAGTTTCAATCCGTGTCACTGACTGAAGCTCAATCCCTGTCACTGACGTAGGTTCAATCCCTGTCACTGACTGAGTTTCAATCCCTGTCACAGACTGAGATTCAATCCCTGTCACTGTCTGAGATTCAATCCCTGTCATTGATTGAGATTCAATTCCTGTCACTGACTGAGGTTCAATCCCTGTCACTGACTGAGATTCAATCCCATTTAGCTAACTCAGATTCAATGCCTGTCACTGACTGAGGTTCAATCCCAGTGTCTCTGATGGAGGTTCAATCCCTGTCACTGATTGAGATTCAATCCCTGTCACTGTCTGAGGGTCAATCCCAGTCACTGACTGAGATTCACTCCCTATCACTAACTGAGTTTCACTCCCTGTCACTGACTGAGGCTCAATCCCTGTCACTGACTGAGATTCAATCCCTATCACTGACTGAGGTTCAATCCCTGTCACAGACTGAGATTCAATCCCTGTCACTGTCTGAGATTCAATCCCTGTCACTGACTGAGGTTCAATCCCTGTCACAGACTGAGATTCAATCACTGTCACTGACTGAGATTCAATCCCTGTCACTGGCTGAGATTCAATCCCTGTCACTGACTAAGGTTCAATCCCTGTCACTGACGTAGGTTCAAACCCTGTCACTGACTGAGGTTCAATCCCTGTCACTGACTGAGATTCAATCCCTGTCACTGACTGAGGTTCAATCCCGGTCAGTGACTAAGGATCAATCACTGTCACTGACTGAGGTTCATTCCCTGTCACAGACTGAGATTCAATCCCTGTCACTGTCTGAGATTCAATTCCTGTCACTGACTGAGATTCAATCCCTGTCACTGTCTGAGATTCATTCCCTGTCACAGACTGAGATTCAATCCATGTCACTGATTGAGGTTCAAACCCTGTCACTGGCTGAGATTCAATCCTTGTCACTGACTGAGGTTCAATCCCTGTCACTGACGGAGGTTCAATCCCTGTCACTGACTGAGGGTCAATCCCTGTCACTGACTGAGGCTCAATCACTGTCACTTACTTAGGCTCAATCCGTGTCACTGACTGAGGCTCAATCCATGTCACTGACTGAGATTCAATCCCTATCACTGACTGAGGTTAAATCCCTGTCACTGTCTGAGATTCAATCCCTGTCACTGTCTGAGATTCAATCCCGGTCACTGATTAAGGTCCAATCCCTGTCACTGTCTGAGATTCAATCCCTGTCACTGACTAAGGTTCAATACCTGTCACTGACGGAGATTCAATCCCTGTCACTGGTTGAGATTCAATCCCTGTCACTGACTGAGGTTCAATCCCTGTCTCTGAAGGAGGTTCAATCCCTGTCACTGACTGAGATTTAATCACTGTCACTAAGTGAGATTCAATCCCTGTCACTGAGTGAGATTCAATCCCTGTCACTGTCTGAGGGTCAATCCCAGTCACTGACTGAGATTCAATCCCTGTCACTAACTGAGTTTCAATCCGTGTCACTGACTGAAGCTCAATCCCTGTCACTGACGTAGGTTCAATCCCTGTCACTGACTGAGTTTCAATCCCTGTCACAGACTGAGATTCAATCCCTGTCACTGTCTGAGATTCAATCCCTGTCATTGATTGAGATTCAATTCCTGTCACTGACTGAGGTTCAATCCCTGTCACTGACTGAGATTCAATCCCATTTAGCTAACTCAGATTCAATGCCTGTCACTGACTGAGGTTCAATCCCAGTGTCTCTGATGGAGGTTCAATCCCTGTCACTGATTGAGATTCAATCCCTGTCACTGTCTGAGGGTCAATCCCAGTCACTGACTGAGATTCACTCCCTATCACTAACTGAGTTTCACTCCCTGTCACTGACTGAGGCTCAATCCCTGTCACTGACTGAGATTCAATCCCTATCACTGACTGAGGTTCAATCCCTGTCACAGACTGAGATTCAATCCCTGTCACTGTCTGAGATTCAATCCCTGTCACTGACTGAGGTTCAATCCCTGTCACAGACTGAGATTCAATCACTGTCACTGACTGAGATTCAATCCCTGTCACTGGCTGAGATTCAATCCCTGTCACTGACTAAGGTTCAATCCCTGTCACTGACGTAGGTTCAAACCCTGTCACTGACTGAGGTTCAATCCCTGTCACTGTCTGAGATTCAATCCCTGTCACTGACTGAGGTTCAATCCCGGTCAGTGACTAAGGATCAATCACTGTCACTGACTGAGGTTCATTCCCTGTCACAGACTGAGATTCAATCCCTGTCACTGTCTGAGATTCAATCCCTGTCACTGACTGAGATTCAATCCCTGTCACTGTCTGAGATTCATTCCCTGTCACAGACTGAGATTCAATCCATGTCACTGATTGAGGTTCAAACCCTGTCACTGGCTGAGATTCAACCCTTGTCACTGACGGAGGTTCAATCCCTGTCACTGACTGAGGGTCAATCCCTGTCACTGACTGAGGCTCAATCACTGTCACTTACTTAGGTTCAATCCCTGTCACTGACGTAGGTTCAAACCCTGTCACTGACTGAGGTTCAATCCCTGTCACTGTCTGAGATTCAATCCCTGTCACTGACTGAGGTTCAATCCCGGTCAGTGACTAAGGATCAATCACTGTCACTGACTGAGGTTCATTCCCTGTCACAGACTGAGATTCAATCCCTGTCACTGTCTGAGATTCAATCCCTGTCACTGACTGAGATTCAATCCCTGTCACTGTCTGAGATTCATTCCCTGTCACAGACTGAGATTCAATCCATGTCACTGATTGAGGTTCAAACCCTGTCACTGGCTGAGATTCAATCCTTGTCACTGACGGAGGTTCAATCCCTGTCACTGACTGAGGGTCAATCCCTGTCACTGACTGAGGCTCAATCACTGTTACTTACTTAGGCCCAATCCGTGTCACTGACTGAGGCTCAATCCATGTCACTGACTGAGATTCAATCCCTATCACTGACTGAGGTTAAATCCCTGTCACTGTCTGAGATTCAATCCCTGTCACTGACTGAGATTCAATCCCGGTCACTGACTAAGGTCCAATCCCTGTCACTGTCTGAGATTCAATCCCTGTCACTGACTAAGGTTCAATACCTGTCACTGACGGAGATTCAATCCCTGTCACTGATTGAGATTCAATCCCTGTCACTGACTGAGTTTCAATCCCTGTCTCTGATGGAGGTTCAATCCCTGTCACTGACTGAGATTTAAACACTGTCACTAAGTGAGATTCAATCCCTGTCACTGAGTGAGATTCAATCCGTGTCACTGACTGAAGCTCAATCCCTGTCACTGACTGAGATTCAATCCCTATCACTGACTGAGTTTCAATCCCTGTCACAGACTGAGATTCAATCCCTGTCACTGTCTGAGATTCAATCCCTGTCACTGACTGAGGTTAAATTCCTGTCACAGACTGAGATTCAATCACTGTCACTGACATGAGGTTCAATCCCAGTCACTGACTAAGGTTCAATCCGTCACTGACGTAGGTTCCATCCCTGTCACTAAGTGAGATTCAATCCCAGTCACTGACTGAGGTTCAATTGCAGTCACTAATAGAGATTCAATCCCTGTCACTGACATGAGGTTCAATCCCTGTCACTAACTGAGGTTTAATCCCGGTCACTGACGAAGGTCCAATCCCTGTCACTGACTGAGATTCAATCCCTGTCACTAACTGAGGTTTAATCCCGGTCACTGACGAAGGTCCAATCCCTGTCACTGTCTGAGATTCAATCCCTGTCAATGACTAAGGTTCAATCCCTGTCACTGACGTAGGTTCAATCCCTGTCACTGACTGAGGTTCAATCCCTGTCACTGTCTGAGATTCAATCCCTGTCACTGACTGAGGGTCAATCCCGGTCAGAGACTAAGGAACAATCCCTGTCACTGACTGAGGTTCATTCCCTGTCACAGACTGAGATTCAGTCCCTGTCACTGTCTGAGATTCAATCCCTGTCACTGACTGAGATTCAATCCCTGTCACTGATTGAGGTTCAAACCCTGTCACTGGCTGAGATTCAATCCTTGTCACTGACTGAGGTTCAATCCCTGTCACTGACTGAGAGTCAATCCCTATCACTGACTGAGGTTCAATCCCTGTCACAGACTGAGATTCAAACCCTGTCACTAACTGAGGTTCAATCCCTGTCACAGACTGAGATTCCATCCCTGTCACTGTCTGAGATTCAATCCCTGTCACTGACTGAGGTTCAATCCCTGTCACAGACTGAGATTCAATCACTGTCACTTACTGAGGTTCAATCCCTGTCACTGGCTGAGATTCAATCCCTGTCACTGACTAAGGTTCAATCCCTGTCACTGACGTAGGTTCAATCCCTGTCACTGACTGAGGTTCAATCCCTGTCACTGACTGAGGTTCAATCCCTGTCACTGTCTGAGATTCAATCCCTGTCACTGACTGAGTGTCAATCCCAGTCAGTGACTAAGGATCAATCCCTGACACTGACTGAGGTTCATTCCCTGTCACAGACTGGGATTCAGTCCCTGTCACTGTCTGAGATTCAATCCCTGTCACTGACTGAGATTCAATCCCTGTCACTGTCTGAGGGTCAATCCCTGTCACTGACTGAGATTCAATCCCTGTCACTGTCTGAGGGTCAATCCCTGTCACTGACTGAGGTTCAATTCCTGTCATTGACTGAGATTCAATCCCTGTCACAGACTGAGATTCAATCCCTGTCACTGACTGAGGTTTAATCCCTGTCACAGACTGAGATTCAATCCCTGTCACTGTCTGAGATTCAATCCCTGTCACTGACTGAGGTTCAATCCATGTCACTGATTGAGGTTCAAACCCTGTCACTGACTGAGATTCAATCCCTGTCACTGACTAAGGTTCAATCCCTGTCACTGACGTAGGTTCAAACCCTGTCACTGACTGAGGTTCAATTCCTGTCACTGACTGAGGTTCAATCCCTGTCACTGACTGAGATTCAATCCCTGTCACTGACTGAGGTTCAATCCCGGTCAGTGACTAAGGATCAATCACTGTCACTGACTGAGGTTCATTCCCTGTCACAGACTGAGATTCAATCCCTGTCACTGTCTGAGATTCAATTCCTGTCACTGACTGAGATTCAATCCCTGTCACTGTCTGAGATTCATTCCCTGTCACAGACTGAGATTCAATCCATGTCACTGATTGAGGTTCAAACCCTGTCACTGGCTGAGATTCAATCCTTGTCACTGACTGAGGTTCAATCCCTGTCACTGACGGAGGTTCAATCCCTGTCACTGACTGAGGGTCAATCCCTGTCACTGACTGAGGCTCAATCACTGTCACTTACTTAGGCTCAATCCGTGTCACTGACTGAGGCTCAATCCATGTCACTGACTGAGATTCAATCCCTATCACTGACTGAGGTTAAATCCCTGTCACTGTCTGAGATTCAATCCCTGTCACTGTCTGAGATTCAATCCCGGTCACTGATTAAGGTCCAATCCCTGTCACTGTCTGAGATTCAATCCCTGTCACTGACTAAGGTTCAATACCTGTCACTGACGGAGATTCAATCCCTGTCACTGGTTGAGATTCAATCCCTGTCACTGACTGAGGTTCAATCCCTGTCTCTGAAGGAGGTTCAATCCCTGTCACTGACTGAGATTTAATCACTGTCACTAAGTGAGATTCAATCCCTGTCACTGAGTGAGATTCAATCCCTGTCACTGTCTGAGGGTCAATCCCAGTCACTGACTGAGATTCAATCCCTGTCACTAACTGAGTTTCAATCCGTGTCACTGACTGAAGCTCAATCCCTGTCACTGACGTAGGTTCAATCCCTGTCACTGACTGAGTTTCAATCCCTGTCACAGACTGAGATTCAATCCCTGTCACTGTCTGAGATTCAATCGCTGTCATTGATTGAGATTCAATTCCTGTCACTGACTGAGGTTCAATCCCTGTCACTGACTGAGATTCAATCCCATTTAGCTAACTCAGATTCAATGCCTGTCACTGACTGAGGTTCAATCCCAGTGTCTCTGATGGAGGTTCAATCCCTGTCACTGATTGAGATTCAATCCCTGTCACAGACTGAGATTCAATCCCTGTCACTGTCTGAGATTCAATCCCTGTCACTGACTGAGGTTCAATCCCTGTCACAGACTGAGATTCAATCACTGTCACTGACTGAGATTCAATCCCTGTCACTGGCTGAGATTCAATCCCTGTCACTGACTAAGGTTCAATCCCTGTCACAGACTGAGATTCAATCCCTGTCACTGTCTGAGATTCAATCCCTGTCACTGACTGAGATTCAATCCCTGTCACTGTCTGAGATTCATTCCCTGTCACAGACTGAGATTCAATCCATGTCACTGATTGAGGTTCAAACCCTGTCACTGGCTGAGATTCAATCCTTGTCACTGACGGAGGTTCAATCCCTGTCACTGACTGAGGGTCAATCCCTGTCACTGACTGAGGCTCAATCACTGTCACTTACTTAGGTTCAATCCCTGTCACTGACGTAGGTTCAAACCCTGTCACTGACTGAGGTTCAATCCCTGTCACTGTCTGAGATTCAATCCCTGTCACTGACTGAGGTTCAATCCCGGTCAGTGACTAAGGATCAATCACTGTCACTGACTGAGGTTCATTCCCTGTCACAGACTGAGATTCAATCCCTGTCACTGTCTGAGATTCAATCCCTGTCACTGACTGAGATTCAATCCCTGTCACTGTCTGAGATTCATTCCTTGTCACAGACTGAGATTCAATCCATGTCACTGATTGAGGTTCAAACCCTGGCACTGGCTGAGATTCAATCCTTGTCACTGACGGAGGTTCAATCCCTGTCACTGACTGAGGGTCAATCCCTGTCACTGACTGAGGCTCAATCACTGTCACTTACTTAGGCCCAATCCGTGTCACTGACTGAGGCTCAATCCATGTCACTGACTGAGATTCAATCCCTATCACTGACTGAGGTTAAATCCCTGTCACTGTCTGAGATTCAATCCCTGTCACTGACTGAGATTCAATCCCGGTCACTGACTAAGTTCCAATCCCTGTCACTGTCTGAGATTCAATCCCTGTCACTGACTAAGGTTCAGTACCTGTCACTGACGGAGATTCAATCCCTGTCACTGATTGAGATTCAATCCCTGTCACTGACTGAGTTTCAATCCCTGTCTCTGATGGAGGTTCAATCCCTGTCACTGACTGAGATTTAAACACTGTCACTAAGTGAGATTCAATCCCTGTCACTGAGTGAGATTCAATCCGTGTCACTGACTGAAGCTCAATCCCTGTCACTGACTGAGATTCAATCCCTATCACTGACTGAGTTTCAATCCCTGTCACAGACTGAGATTCAATCCCTGTCACTGTCTGAGATTCAATCCCTGTCACTGACTGAGGTTAAATTCCTGTCACAGACTGAGATTCAATCACTGTCACTGACATGAGGTTCAATCCCAGTCACTGACTAAGGTTCAATCCGTCACTGACGTAGGTTCCATCCCTGTCACTAAGTGAGATTCAATCCCAGTCACTGACTGAGGTTCAATTGCAGTCACTAATAGAGATTCAATCCCTGTCACTGACTGAGATTCAATCCCTGTCACTAACTGAGGTTTAATCCCGGTCACTGACGAAGGTCCAATCCCTGTCACTGTCTGAGATTCAATCCCTGTCAATGACTAAGGTTCAATCCCTGTCACTGACGTAGGTTCAATCCCTGTCACTGACTGAGGTTCAATCCCTGTCACTGTCTGAGATTCAATCCCTGTCACTGACTGAGGGTCAATCCCGGTCAGTGACTAAGGAACAATCCCTGTCACTGACTGAGGTTCATTCCCTGTCACAGACTGAGATTCAATCCTTGTCACTGACTGAGGTTCAATCCCTGTCACTGACTGAGATTCAATCCCTATCACTGACTGAGGTTCAATCCCTGTCACAGACTGAGATTCAAACCCTGTCACTAACTGAGGTTCAATCCCTGTCACAGACTGAGATTCCATCCCTGTCACTGTCTGAGATTCAATCCCTGTCACTGACTGAGGTTCAATCCCTGTCACAGACTGAGATTCAATCACTGTCACTTACTGAGGTTCAATCCCTGTCACTGGCTGAGATTCAATCCCTGTCACTGACTAAGGTTCAATCCCTGTCACTGACGTAGGTTCAATCCCTGTCACTGACTGAGGTTCAATCCCTGTCACTGACTGAGGTTCAATCCCTGTCACTGTCTGAGATTCAATCCCTGTCACTGACTGAGTGTCAATCCCAGTCAGTGACTAAGGATCAATCCCTGACACTGACTGAGGTTCATTCCCTGTCACAGACTGGGATTCAGTCCCTGTCACTGTCTGAGATTCAATCCCTGTCACTGACTGAGATTCAATCCCTGTCACTGTCTGAGGGTCAATCCCTGTCACTGACTGAGATTCAATCCCTGTCACTGTCTGAGGGTCAATCCCTGTCACTGACTGAGGTTCAATTCCTGTCATTGACTGAGATTCAATCCCTGTCACAGACTGAGATTCAATCCCTGTCACTGACTGAGGTTTAATCCCTGTCACAGACTGAGATTCAATCCCTGTCACTGTCTGAGATTCAATCCCTGTCACTGACTGAGGTTCAATCCATGTCACTGATTGAGGTTCAAACCCTGTCACTGACTGAGATTCAATCCTTGACACTGATTGAGGTTCAATCCCTGTCACTGAGGAAGGTTCAATCCCTGTCACTGACTGAGGGTCAATCCCTGTCACTAACTGAGGCTCAGTCACTGTCACTTACTTAGGCTCAATCCGTGTCACAGACTGAGGCTCAATCCCTGTCACTGTCTGAGGGTCAATCCCAGTCACTGACTGAGATTCAATCCCTGTCACTGACGGAGGTTCAATCCCTGTCACTGATTGAGATTCAATTCCTGTCACTGACTGAGGTTCAATCCCTGTCACTGACTGAGATTCAATCCCATTTAGCTAACTGAGATTCAATGCCTGTCACTGACTGAGGTTCAATCCCTGTCTCTGATGGAGGTTCAATCCCTGTCACTGATTGAGATTCAATCCCTGTCACTGTCTTAGGGTCAATCCCAGTCACTGACTGAGATTCACTCCCTATCACTAACTGTGTTTCACTCCCTGTCACTGACTGAGGCTCAATCCCTGTCACTGACTGAGATTCAATCCCTATCACTGACTGAGGTTCCATCCCTGTCACAGACTGAGATTCAATCCCTGTCACTGTCTGAGATTCAATCCCTGTCACTGACTGAGTTTCAATCCCTGTCACAGACTGAGATTCAATCACTGTCACTGACTGAGATTCAATCCCTGTCACTGGCTGAGATTCAATCCCTGTCACTGACTAAGGTTCAATCCCTGTCACTGACGTAGGTTCAATCCCTGTCACTGACTGAGGTTCAATTCCTGTCACTGACTGAGGTTCAATCCCTGTCACTGTCTGAGATTCAATCCCTGTCACTGTCTGAGGTTCAATCCCAGTCAGTGACTAAGGATCAATCACTGTCACTGACTGAGGTTCATTCCCTGTCACAGACTGAGATTCAATCCCTGTCACTGTCTGAGATTCAATCCCTGTCACTGACTGAGATTCAATCCCTGTCACTGTCTGAGATTCATTCCCTGTCACAGACTGAGATTCAATCCATGTCACTGATTGAGGTTCAATCCCTGTCACTGACTGAGATTCAATCCCTATCACTGACTGAGGTTAAATCCCTGTCACTGTCTGAGATTCAATCCCTGTCACTGACTGAGATTCAATCCCGGTCACTGACTAAGGTCCAATCCCTGTCACTGTCTGAGATTCAATCCCTGTCACTGACTAAGGTTCAATACCTGTCACTGACGGAGATTCAATCCCTGTCACTGATTGAGATTTAATCCCTGTCACTGACTGAGGTTCAATCCCTGTCTCTGATGGAGGTTCAATCCCTGTCTCTGATGGAGATTCAATCCCTGTCACTGAGTGAGATTCAATCCCTGTCACTGTCTGAGGGTCAATCCCAGTCACTGACTGAAGCTCAATCCCTGTCACTGACTGAGATTCAATCCCTATCACTGACTGAGTTTCAATCCCTGTCACAGACTGAGATTCAATCCCTGTCACTGTCTGAGATTCAATCCCTGTCACTGTCTGAGATTCAATCCCTGTCACTGTCTGAGATTCAATCCCTGTCACTGATTGAGATTCAATCCCTGTCACTGACTGAGTTTCAATCCCTGTCTCTGATGGAGGTTCAATCCCTGTCACTGACTGAGATTTAAACACTGTCACTAAGTGAGATTCAATCCCTGTCACTGAGTGAGATTCAATCCGTGTCACTGACTGAAGCTCAATCCCTGTCACTGACTGAGATTCAATCCCTATCACTGACTGAGTTTCAATCCCTGTCACAGACTGAGATTCAATCCCTGTCACTGTCTGAGATTCAATCCCTGTCACTGACTGAGGTTAAATTCCTGTCACAGACTGAGATTCAATCACTGTCACTGACATGAGGTTCAATCCCAGTCACTGACTAAGGTTCAATCCGTCACTGACGTAGGTTCCATCCCTGTCACTAAGTGAGATTCAATCCCAGTCACTGACTGAGGTTCAATTGCAGTCACTAATAGAGATTCAATCCCTGTCACTGACTGAGATTCAATCCCTGTCACTAACTGAGGTTTAATCCCGGTCACTGACGAAGGTCCAATCCCTGTCACTGTCTGAGATTCAATCCCTGTCAATGACTAAGGTTCAATCCCTGTCACTGACGTAGGTTCAATCCCTGTCACTGACTGAGGTTCAATCCCTGTCACTGTCTGAGATTCAATCCCTGTCACTGACTGAGGGTCAATCCCGGTCAGTGACTAAGGAACAATCCCTGTCACTGACTGAGGTTCATTCCCTGTCACAGACTGAGATTCAATCCTTGTCACTGACTGAGGTTCAATCCCTGTCACTGACTGAGATTCAATCCCTATCACTGACTGAGGTTCAATCCCTGTCACAGACTGAGATTCAAACCCTGTCACTAACTGAGGTTCAATCCCTGTCACAGACTGAGATTCCATCCCTGTCACTGTCTGAGATTCAATCCCTGTCACTGACTGAGGTTCAATCCCTGTCACAGACTGAGATTCAATCACTGTCACTTACTGAGGTTCAATCCCTGTCACTGGCTGAGATTCAATCCCTGTCACTGACTAAGGTTCAATCCCTGTCACTGACGTAGGTTCAATCCCTGTCACTGACTGAGGTTCAATCCCTGTCACTGACTGAGGTTCAATCCCTGTCACTGTCTGAGATTCAATCCCTGTCACTGACTGAGTGTCAATCCCAGTCAGTGACTAAGGATCAATCCCTGACACTGACTGAGGTTCATTCCCTGTCACAGACTGGGATTCAGTCCCTGTCACTGTCTGAGATTCAATCCCTGTCACTGACTGAGATTCAATCCCTGTCACTGTCTGAGGGTCAATCCCTGTCACTGACTGAGATTCAATCCCTGTCACTGTCTGAGGGTCAATCCCTGTCACTGACTGAGGTTCAATTCCTGTCATTGACTGAGATTCAATCCCTGTCACAGACTGAGATTCAATCCCTGTCACTGACTGAGGTTTAATCCCTGTCACAGACTGAGATTCAATCCCTGTCACTGTCTGAGATTCAATCCCTGTCACTGACTGAGGTTCAATCCATGTCACTGATTGAGGTTCAAACCCTGTCACTGACTGAGATTCAATCCTTGACACTGATTGAGGTTCAATCCCTGTCACTGAGGAAGGTTCAATCCCTGTCACTGACTGAGGGTCAATCCCTGTCACTAACTGAGGCTCAGTCACTGTCACTTACTTAGGCTCAATCCGTGTCACAGACTGAGGCTCAATCCCTGTCACTGTCTGAGGGTCAATCCCAGTCACTGACTGAGATTCAATCCCTGTCACTGACGGAGGTTCAATCCCTGTCACTGATTGAGATTCAATTCCTGTCACTGACTGAGGTTCAATCCCTGTCACTGACTGAGATTCAATCCCATTTAGCTAACTGAGATTCAATGCCTGTCACTGACTGAGGTTCAATCCCTGTCTCTGATGGAGGTTCAATCCCTGTCACTGATTGAGATTCAATCCCTGTCACTGTCTTAGGGTCAATCCCAGTCACTGACTGAGATTCACTCCCTATCACTAACTGTGTTTCACTCCCTGTCACTGACTGAGGCTCAATCCCTGTCACTGACTGAGATTCAATCCCTATCACTGACTGAGGTTCCATCCCTGTCACAGACTGAGATTCAATCCCTGTCACTGTCTGAGATTCAATCCCTGTCACTGACTGAGTTTCAATCCCTGTCACAGACTGAGATTCAATCACTGTCACTGACTGAGATTCAATCCCTGTCACTGGCTGAGATTCAATCCCTGTCACTGACTAAGGTTCAATCCCTGTCACTGACGTAGGTTCAATCCCTGTCACTGACTGAGGTTCAATTCCTGTCACTGACTGAGGTTCAATCCCTGTCACTGTCTGAGATTCAATCCCTGTCACTGTCTGAGGTTCAATCCCAGTCAGTGACTAAGGATCAATCACTGTCACTGACTGAGGTTCATTCCCTGTCACAGACTGAGATTCAATCCCTGTCACTGTCTGAGATTCAATCCCTGTCACTGACTGAGATTCAATCCCTGTCACTGTCTGAGATTCATTCCCTGTCACAGACTGAGATTCAATCCATGTCACTGATTGAGGTTCAATCCCTGTCACTGACTGAGATTCAATCCCTATCACTGACTGAGGTTAAATCCCTGTCACTGTCTGAGATTCAATCCCTGTCACTGACTGAGATTCAATCCCGGTCACTGACTAAGGTCCAATCCCTGTCACTGTCTGAGATTCAATCCCTGTCACTGACTAAGGTTCAATACCTGTCACTGACGGAGATTCAATCCCTGTCACTGATTGAGATTTAATCCCTGTCACTGACTGAGGTTCAATCCCTGTCTCTGATGGAGGTTCAATCCCTGTCTCTGATGGAGATTCAATCCCTGTCACTGAGTGAGATTCAATCCCTGTCACTGTCTGAGGGTCAATCCCAGTCACTGACTGAAGCTCAATCCCTGTCACTGACTGAGATTCAATCCCTATCACTGACTGAGTTTCAATCCCTGTCACAGACTGAGATTCAATCCCTGTCACTGTCTGAGATTCAATCCCTGTCACTGTCTGAGATTCAATCCCTGTCACTGTCTGAGATTCAATCCCTGTCACTGACTGAGGTTAAATTCCTGTCACAGACTGAGATTCAATCACTGTCACTGACATGCGGTTCAATCCCTGTCACTGGCTGAGATTCAATCCCTGTCACTGACTAAGGTTCAATCCCTGTCACTGACGTAGGTTCAATCCCTGTCACTAAGTGAGATTCAATCCCAGTCACTGACTGAGGTTCAATTGCAGTCACTAATAGAGATTCAATCCCTGTCACTGACTGAGATTCAATCCCTGTCACTAACTGAGGTTTAATCCCGGTCATTGACTAAGGTCCAATCCCTGTCACTGTCTGAGATTCAATCCCTGTCAATGACTAAGGTTCAATCCCTGTCACTGACGTAGGTTCAATCCCTGTCACTGACTGAGGTTCAATCCCTGTCACTGTCTGAGATTCAATCCCTGTCACTGACTGAGTGTCAATCCCGGTCAGTGACTAAGGATCAAATCCTGTCACTGACTGAGGTTCATTCCCTGTCACAGACGGAGATTCAGTCCCTGTCACTGTCTGAGATTCAATCCCTGTCACTGACTGAGATTCAATCCCTGTCACTGATTGAGGTTCAAACCCTATCACTGACTGAGGTTCAATCCCTGTCACAGACTGAGATTCAAACCCTGTCACTAACTGAGGTTCAATCCCTGTCACTGGCTGAGATTCAATCCCTGTCACTGACGTAGGTTCAATCCCTGTCACTGACTGAGATTCAATCCCTATCTCTGAATGAGGTTCAATCCCTGTCACAGACTGAGATTCAATCCCTGTCACGGTCTGAGATTCAATCCCTGTCACAGACTGAGATTCACTGTCAATGACTGAGGTTCGATTCCTGTCACTGGCTGAGATTCAATTCCTGTCACTGACTAAGGTTCAATCCCTGTCACTGACATAGGTTCAATCCCTGTCACTGACTGAGGTTCACTCCCTGTCACTGACAGAAATTCAGTCCCTGTCACTGTCTGAGATTCAATCCCTGTCACGGACTGAGATTAAATCCCTGTCACTGTCTGAGGGTCAATCCAGGTCACTGACTGAGATTCAATTGCTGTCACTGACTGAGATTCAATCCCTGTCACTGACGTAGGTTCAATCCCTGTCACTGACTGAGGTTCAATTCCTGTCAATGACAGAGGTTCAATCCCTGTCACTGTCTGAGATTCAATCCCTGTCACTGACTGAGGTTCAATCCCTGTCACAGAGTGAGATTCAATCACTGTCACTGACTGAGATTCAATCTCTGTCACTGACTGAGGCTCAATCCCTGTCACTGTCTGAGATTCAATCCCTGTCACTGACTGAGGGTCAATCCCGGTCAGTGACTAAGGATCAATCCCTGTCACTGACTGAGGTTCATTCCCTGTCACAGACTGAGATTCAATCCCTGTCACAGACTGAGATTCAATCCCTGTCACAGACTGAGATTCAATCCCTGTCACAGACTGAGATTCAATCCCTGTCACTGTCTGAGATTCAATTCCTGTCACTGGCTGAGGTTCAATCCCTGTCACAGACTGAGATTCAATCAATGTCACTGATTGAGATTCAATCCCTGTCACTGGCTGAGATTCAATCCCTGTCACTGACTTAGGTTCAATCCCTGTCACTGACGTAGGTTCAAACCCTGTCACTGACTGAGGTTCAATTCCTGTCACTGACTGAGGTTCAATCCCTGTCACTGTCTGAGATTCAATCCCTGTCACTGACTGAGGTTCAATCCCGGTCAGTGACTAAGGATCAATCACTGTCACTGACTGAGGTTCATTCCCTGTCACAGACTGAGATTCAATCCCTGTCACTGTCTGAGATTCAATTCCTGTCACTGACTGAGATTCAATCCCTGTCACTGTCTGAGATTCATTCCCTGTCACAGACTGAGATTCAATCCATGTCACTGATTGAGGTTCAAACCCTGTCACTGGCTGAGATTCAATCCTTGTCACTGACTGAGGTTCAATCCCTGTCACTGACGGAGGTTCAATCCCTGTCACTGACTGAGGGTCAGTCCCTGTCACTGACTGAGGCTCAATCACTGTCACTTACTTAGGCTCAATCCGTGTCACTGACTGAGGCTCAATCCATGTCACTGACTGAGATTCAATCCCTATCACTGACTGAGGTTAAATCCCTGTCACTGTCTGAGATTCAATCCCTGTCACTGACTGAGATTCAATCCCGGTCACTGATTAAGGTCCAATCCCTGTCACTGTCTGAGATTCAATCCCTGTCACTGACTAAGGTTCAATACCTGTCACTGACGGAGATTCAATCCCTGTCACTGGTTGAGATTCAATCCCTGTCACTGACTGAGTTTCAATCCCTGTCTCTGAAGGAGGTTCAATCCCTGTCACTGACTGAGATTTAATCACTGTCACTAAGTGAGATTCAATCCCTGTCACTGAGTGAGATTCAATCCCTGTCACTGTCTGAGGGTCAATCCCAGTCACTGACTGAGATTCAATCCCTGTCACTAACTGAGTTTCAATCCGTGTCACTGACTGAAGCTCAATCCCTGTCACTGACTGAGATTCAATCCCTATCACTGACTGAGTTTCAATCCCTGTCACAGACTGAGATTCAATCCCTGTCACTGTCTGAGATTCAATCCCTGTCATTGATTGAGATTCAATTCCTGTCACTGACTGAGGTTCAATCCCTGTCACTGACTGAGATTCAATCCCATTTAGCTAACTCAGATTCAATGCCTGTCACTGACTGAGGTTCAATCCCTGTCTCTGATGGAGGTTCAATCCCTGTCACTGATTGAGATTCAATCCCTGTCACTGTCTGAGGGTCAATCCCAGTCACTGACTGAGATTCACTCCCTATCACTAACTGAGTTTCACTCCCTGTCACTGACTGAGGCTCAATCCCTGTCACTGACTGAGATTCAATCCCTATCACAGACTGAGGTTCAATCCCTGTCACAGACTGAGATTCAATCCCTGTCACTGTCTGAGATTCAATCCCTGTCACTGACTGTGGTTCAATCCCTGTCAAAGACTGAGATTCAATAACTGTCACTGACTGAGATTCAATCCCTGTCACTGGCTGAGATTCAATCCCTGTCACTGACTGAGAGTCAATCCCTATCACTGACTGAGGTTCAGTCCCTGTCACAGACTGAGATTCAAACCCTGTCACTAACTGAGGTTCAATCCCTGTCACAGACTGAGATTCCATCCCTGTCACTGTCTGAGATTCAATCCCTGTCACTGACTGAGGTTCAATCCCTGTCACAGACTGAGATTCAATCACTGTCACTTACTGAGGTTCAATCCCTGTCACTGGCTGAGATTCAATCCCTGTCACTGACTAAGGTTCAATCCCTGTCACTGACGTAGGTTCAATCCCTGTCACTGACTGAGGTTCAATCCCTGTCACTGACTGATGTTCAATCCCTGTCACTGTCTGAGATTCAATCCCTGTCACTGACTGAGTGTCAATCCCAGTCAGTGACTAAGGATCAATCCCTGACACTGACTGAGGTTCATTCCCTGTCACAGACTGGGATTCAGTCCCTGTCACTGTCTGAGATTCAATCCCTGTCACTGACTGAGATTCAATCCCTGTCACTGTCTGAGGGTCAATCCCTGTCACTGACTGAGATTCAATCCCTGTCACTGTCTGAGGGTCAATCCCTGTCACTGACTGAGGTTCAATTCCTGTCATTGACTGAGATTCAATCCCTGTCACAGACTGAGATTCAATCCCTGTCACTGACTGAGGTTTAATCCCTGTCACAGACTGAGATTCAATCCCTGTCACTGTCTGAGATTCAATCCCTGTCACTGACTGAGGTTCAATCCATGTCACTGATTGAGGTTCAAACCCTGTCACTGACTGAGATTCAATCCCTGTCACTGACTAAGGTTCAATCCCTGTCACTGACGTAGGTTCAAACCCTGTCACTGACTGAGGTTCAATTCCTGTCACTGACTGAGGTTCAATCCCTGTCACTGTCTGAGATTCAATCCCTGTCACTGACTGAGGTTCAATCCCGGTCAGTGACTAAGGATCAATCACTGTCACTGACTGAGGTTCATTCCCTGTCACAGACTGAGATTCAATCCCTGTCACTGTCTGAGATTCAATTCCTGTCACTGACTGAGATTCAATCCCTGTCACTGTCTGAGATTCATTCCCTGTCACAGACTGAGATTCAATCCATGTCACTGATTGAGGTTCAAACCCTGTCACTGGCTGAGATTCAATCCTTGTCACTGACTGAGGTTCAATCCCTGTCACTGACGGAGGTTCAATCCCTGTCACTGACTGAGGGTCAATCCCTGTCACTGACTGAGGCTCAATCACTGTCACTTACTTAGGCTCAATCCGTGTCACTGACTGAGGCTCAATCCATGTCACTGACTGAGATTCAATCCCTATCACTGACTGAGGTTAAATCCCTGTCACTGTCTGAGATTCAATCCCTGTCACTGTCTGAGATTCAATCCCGGTCACTGATTAAGGTCCAATCCCTGTCACTGTCTGAGATTCAATCCCTGTCACTGACTAAGGTTCAATACCTGTCACTGACGGAGATTCAATCCCTGTCACTGGTTGAGATTCAATCCCTGTCACTGACTGAGGTTCAATCCCTGTCTCTGAAGGAGGTTCAATCCCTGTCACTGACTGAGATTTAATCACTGTCACTAAGTGAGATTCAATCCCTGTCACTGAGTGAGATTCAATCCCTGTCACTGTCTGAGGGTCAATCCCAGTCACTGACTGAGATTCAATCCCTGTCACTAACTGAGTTTCAATCCGTGTCACTGACTGAAGCTCAATCCCTGTCACTGACGTAGGTTCAATCCCTGTCACTGACTGAGTTTCAATCCCTGTCACAGACTGAGATTCAATCCCTGTCACTGTCTGAGATTCAATCCCTGTCATTGATTGAGATTCAATTCCTGTCACTGACTGAGGTTCAATCCCTGTCACTGACTGAGATTCAATCCCATTTAGCTAACTCAGATTCAATGCCTGTCACTGACTGAGGTTCAATCCCAGTGTCTCTGATGGAGGTTCAATCCCTGTCACTGATTGAGATTCAATCCCTGTCACTGTCTGAGGGTCAATCCCAGTCACTGACTGAGATTCACTCCCTATCACTAACTGAGTTTCACTCCCTGTCACTGACTGAGGCTCAATCCCTGTCACTGACTGAGATTCAATCCCTATCACTGACTGAGGTTCAATCCCTGTCACAGACTGAGATTCAATCCCTGTCACTGTCTGAGATTCAATCCCTGTCACTGACTGAGGTTCAATCCCTGTCACAGACTGAGATTCAATCACTGTCACTGACTGAGATTCAATCCCTGTCACTGGCTGAGATTCAATCCCTGTCACTGACTAAGGTTCAATCCCTGTCACTGACGTAGGTTCAAACCCTGTCACTGACTGAGGTTCAATCCCTGTCACTGTCTGAGATTCAATCCCTGTCACTGACTGAGGTTCAATCCCGGTCAGTGACTAAGGATCAATCACTGTCACTGACTGAGGTTCATTCCCTGTCACAGACTGAGATTCAATCCCTGTCACTGTCTGAGATTCAATCCCTGTCACTGACTGAGATTCAATCCCTGTCACTGTCTGAGATTCATTCCCTGTCACAGACTGAGATTCAATCCATGTCACTGATTGAGGTTCAAACCCTGTCACTGGCTGAGATTCAACCCTTGTCACTGACGGAGGTTCAATCCCTGTCACTGACTGAGGGTCAATCCCTGTCACTGACTGAGGCTCAATCACTGTCACTTACTTAGGTTCAATCCCTGTCACTGACGTAGGTTCAAACCCTGTCACTGACTGAGGTTCAATCCCTGTCACTGTCTGAGATTCAATCCCTGTCACTGACTGAGGTTCAATCCCGGTCAGTGACTAAGGATCAATCACTGTCACTGACTGAGGTTCATTCCCTGTCACAGACTGAGATTCAATCCCTGTCACTGTCTGAGATTCAATCCCTGTCACTGACTGAGATTCAATCCCTGTCACTGTCTGAGATTCATTCCCTGTCACAGACTGAGATTCAATCCATGTCACTGATTGAGGTTCAAACCCTGTCACTGGCTGAGATTCAATCCTTGTCACTGACGGAGGTTCAATCCCTGTCACTGACTGAGGGTCAATCCCTGTCACTGACTGAGGCTCAATCACTGTTACTTACTTAGGCCCAATCCGTGTCACTGACTGAGGCTCAATCCATGTCACTGACTGAGATTCAATCCCTATCACTGACTGAGGTTAAATCCCTGTCACTGTCTGAGATTCAATCCCTGTCACTGACTGAGATTCAATCCCGGTCACTGACTAAGGTCCAATCCCTGTCACTGTCTGAGATTCAATCCCTGTCACTGACTAAGGTTCAATACCTGTCACTGACGGAGATTCAATCCCTGTCACTGATTGAGATTCAATCCCTGTCACTGACTGAGTTTCAATCCCTGTCTCTGATGGAGGTTCAATCCCTGTCACTGACTGAGATTTAAACACTGTCACTAAGTGAGATTCAATCCCTGTCACTGAGTGAGATTCAATCCGTGTCACTGACTGAAGCTCAATCCCTGTCACTGACTGAGATTCAATCCCTATCACTGACTGAGTTTCAATCCCTGTCACAGACTGAGATTCAATCCCTGTCACTGTCTGAGATTCAATCCCTGTCACTGACTGAGGTTAAATTCGTGTCACAGACTGAGATTCAATCACTGTCACTGACATGAGGTTCAATCCCTGTCACTGGCTGAGATTCAATCCCAGTCACTGACTAAGGTTCAATCCGTCACTGACGTAGGTTCCATCCCTGTCACTAAGTGAGATTCAATCCCAGTCACTGACTGAGGTTCAATTGCAGTCACGAATAGAGATTCAATCCCTGTCACTGACTGAGATTCAATCCCTGTCACTAACTGAGGTTTAATCCCGGTCACTGACGAAGGTCCAATCCCTGTCACTGTCTGAGATTCAATCCCTGTCAATGACTAAGGTTCAATCCCTGTCACTGACGTAGGTTCAATCCCTGTCACTGACTGAGGTTCAATCCCTGTCACTGTCTGAGATTCAATCCCTGTCACTGACTGAGGGTCAATCCCGGTCAGAGACTAAGGAACAATCCCTGTCACTGACTGAGGTTCATTCCCTGTCACAGACTGAGATTCAGTCCCTGTCACTGTCTGAGATTCAATCCCTGTCACTGATTGAGGTTCAAACCCTGTCACTGGCTGAGATTCAATCCTTGTCACTGACTGAGGTTCAATCCCTGTCACTGACTGAGATTCAATCCCTATCACTGACTGAGGTTCAATCCCTGTCACAGACTGAGATTCAAACCCTGTCACTAACTGAGGTTCAATCCCTGTCACCGGCTGAGATTCAATCCCTGTCACTGACGTAGGTTCAATCCCTGTCACTGACGTAGGTTCAATCCCTGTCACTGACTGAGGTTCAATCCCTGTCAATGACTGAGGTTCAATCCCTGTCACTGTCTGAGATTCAATCCCTGTCACTGACTGAGGTTCAAACCCTATCACAGACTGAGATTCAATCACTGTCACTGACTGAGATTCAATCACTGTCACTGACTGAGGCTCAATCCCTGTCACTGACTGAGATTCAATCCCTGTCACTGTCTGAGATTCAATCCCTGTCACAGACTGAGATTCAATCCCTGTCTCTGACTGAGGCTCAATCCCTGTCACTGACGAAGGATCAATACCTGTCACTGACTGAGGGTCAATCCCTGTCACTGACTGAGGTTCAATTCCTGTCACTGACTGAGGCTCAATCCCTGTCACTGACTGACATTCAATCCCTGTCACTGTCTGAAATTCTATCCCTGTCACTGACTAAGGTTCAATCCCTGTCACTGATGGAGGTTCAATCCCTGTCACTGACTGAGATTCAATCCCTGTCACTACTGAGATTCAATCCCTGTCACTGTCTGAGGGTGAATGCCAGTCACTGATTGAGATTGAATCCCTGTCACTAACTGAGATTCAATCCCTCTTACTGACTGAGTTTCAATCCCTGTCACCGACTGAGGCTCAATCACTGTCACTGGCTGAGATTCACTTCCTGTCACTGACTGAGGTTGAATCCCTGTCACTGACTGAGGTTCAATCCTTGTCACTGCCTGAGGGTCAATGCCAGTCACTGACTGAGGTTGAATCCCTGTCACTAACTGAGATTCAATCCCTCTCACTGACTGAGGTTCAATCCCTGTCACAGACTGAGATTCAATCCCCGACACTGACTGAGGGTAAATACCGGACATTGACTAATGTTCATTCCCAGTCACTGACTGAGGTTCAATCTCTGTCACAGACTGAGATTCAATCCCTTTCACTGTCTGAGATTCAATCCCTGTCACTGACTACGGTTCAATCCCTGTCACTGTCTGAGATTCAATTCCTGTCACTGTCTGAGGTTCAATCCCTGTCACTGATTGAGATTCAATCCCATTTAACTAACTGAAATTCTATCCCTGTCACTGACTAAGGTTCAATCCCTGTCACTGACTGAGATTCAATACCTGTCACTACTGAGATTCAATCCCTGTCACTGACTGAGATTCAATCCCTGTCACTGTCTGCGGGTCAATCGCAGTCACTGACTGAGATTAAATCCCTGTCACTAACTGAGATTCAATCCCTGTCACTGTCTGAGATTCAATCCCTGTCACTGACTGAGGTTCAATCCCTGTCACTGACTGAGAAACACTCCCTCTCTCTGACTGAATTTCAATCCCTGTCTCAGACTGAGATTCAATCCCTGTCACTGACTGAGATTCAATCCCTGTCACTGACTGAGGTTCAATGCCTGTCACTAACTGAGATTCAATCCCTGTCACTGACTGAGGTTCAATCCCTGTCACTGGCTGAGATTCAATCCCTGTCACTGTCTGAAATTCAATCCCTGTCTCTGACTGAGGCTCAATCCCTGTCACTGATGGAGGATCAATACCTGTCACTGACTGAGGTTCAATCCCTGTCACTGACTGAGGGTCAATCCCTGTGACTGGCTGAGATTCAATCCCTGTCACTGACTAAGGTTCAATCCCTGTCACTGACGTAGTTTCAATCCCTGTCACTGGCTGAGGTTCAATCCCTGTCACTGACTGAGGTTCAATCCCTGTCACTGGCTGAGATTCAATCCCTGTCACTGAATAAGGTTCAATCCCTGTCACTGACGTAGGTTCAATCCCTGTCACTGACGGAGGTTCAATCCCTGTCACTGACTGAGGTTCAATCCCTGTCACTGACTGAGGTTCAATCCCTGTCACTGGCTGAGATTCAATCCCTGTCACTGACTAAGTTTCAGTCCCTGTCACTGACGTAGGTTCAATCCCTGTCATTGACTAAGGTGCAATCCCGGTCAGTGACTAAGGATCAATCCCTGTCACTGACTGAGGTTCAATCCCTGTCACTGACTGAGGTTAATCCCTGTCTCTGGCTGAGATTCAATCCCTGTCACTGACTAAGGTTCAATCCCTGTCACTGACATAGGTTCAATCCCTGTCACTGACTAAGGTTCAATCCCCGTCAGTGACTAAGGATCAATCCCTGTCACTGACGGAGGTTCAATCCCTGACACTGATTGAGATTCAACCCCTGTCACTGAGTAAGGTTCAATCCCGGTCAGTGACTAAGGATCAATCCCTGTCACTGACTGAGGTTCAATCCCTGTCACTGACGGAGGCTCAATCCCTGTCACTGATTGAGATTCAATCCCTGTCACCATCTGAGTTTCAATCCCTGTCACTGACTGAGGTTCAATCCTAGTCACTAACTGAGATTCAATCCCTGTCACTAACTGAGATTCAACCCCTGTCACTGACTGCAACTCAATACCAGTCACTGACTGAGTTTTAATCTCTGTCACTGTCTGAGGTTCAATCCCTGTCATTGATTGAGATTCAATCCCATTTAACTAACTGAAATTCTATCCCTGTCACTGACGAAGGTTCAATCCCTGTCACTGATGGAGGTTCAATCCCTGTCACTGACTGAGATTCAATCCCTGTCACGACTGAGTTTCAATCCCTGTCACTGTCTGAGGGTGAATGCCAGTCACTGATTGAGATTGAATCCCTGTCACTAACTGAGATTCAATCCCTCTTACTGACTGAGTTTCAATCCCTGTAACCGACTGAGGCTCAATCACTGTCACTGGCTGAGATTCACTTCCTGTCACTGACTGAGGTTGAATCCCTGTCACTGACTGAGGTTCAATCCTTGTCACTGCCTGAGGGTCAATGCCAGTCACTGACTGAGGTTGAATCCCTGTCACTAACTGAGATTCAATCCCTCTCACTGACTGAGGTTCAATCCCTGTCACAGACTGAGATTCAATCCCCGACACTGACTGAGGGTAAATACCGGACATTGACTAATGTTCATTCCCAGTCACTGACTGAGGTTCAATCTCTGTCACAGACTGAGATTCAATCTCTGTCACAGACTGAGATTCAATCCCTTTCACTGTCTGAGATTCAATCCCTGTCACTGACTACGGTTCAATCCCTGTCACTGTCTGAGATTCAATTCCTGTCACTGTCTGAGGTTCAATCCCTGTCACTGATTGAGATTCAATCCCATTTAACTAACTGAAATTCTATCCCTGTCACTGACTAAGGTTCAATCCCTGTCACTGACTGAGATTCAATACCTGTCACTAACTGAGATTCAATCCCTGTCACTGTCTGAGATTCAATCCCTGTCACTGACTGAGGTTCAATCCCTGTCACTGACTGAGAAACACTCCCTCTCTCTGACTGAAGTTCAATCCCTGTCTCAGACTGAGATTCAATCCCTGTCACTGACTGAGATTCAATCCCTGTCACTGACTGAGGTTCAATGCCTGTCACTAACTGAGATTCAATCCCTGTCACTGACTGAGGTTCAATCCCTGTCACTGGCTGAGATTCAATCCCTGTCACTGACTGAGATTCAATCCCTGTCACTGTCTGAGGGTCAATCCCTGTCACTGACGGAGGGTCAATCCCTGTCACTGACTGAGATTCAATTCCTGTCACTGACTGAGGTTCAATCCCTGTCACAGACTGAGATTCAATCCCTGTCACTGTCTGAGATTCAATCCCTGTCACTGACTGAGGTTCAATTCCTGTCACTGACTGAGGCTCAATCCCTGTCACTGACTGACATTCAATCCCTGTCACTGTCTGAGATTCAATTCCTGTCACTGACTAAGTTTCAATCCCTGTCACTGACTGAGTTTTAATCTCTGTCACTGTCTGAGGTTCAATCCCTGTCACTGATTGAGTTTCAATCCCATTTAACTAACTGAAATTCTATCCCTGTCACTGACTAAGGTTCAATCCCTGTCACTGATGGAGGTTCAATCCCTGTCACTGACTGAGATTCAATCCCTGTCACTACTGAGATTCAATCCCTGTCACTGTCTGAGGGTGAATGCCAGTCACTGATTGAGATTGAATCCCTGTCACTAACTGAGATTCAATCCCTCTTACTGACTGAGTTTCAATCTCTGTCACCGACTGAGGCTCAATCACTGTCACTGGCTGAGATTCACTTCCTGTCACTGACTGAGATTCAATCCCTGTCACTGACTGAGATTCAATCCCTGTCACTAACTGAGATTCAATCCCTCTTACTGACTGAGTTTCAATCCCTGTCACCGATTGAGGCTCAATCACTGTCACTGGCTGAGATTCACTTCCTGTCACTGACTGAGGTTGAATCCCTGTCACCGACTGAGGTTCAATCCTTGTCACTGCCTGAGGGTCAATGCCAGTCACTGACTGAGGTTGAATCCCTGTCACTAACTGAGATTCAATCCCTCTCACTGACTGAGGTTCAATCCCTGTCACAGACTGAGATTCAATCCCCGACACTGACTGAGGGTAAATACCGGACATTGACTAATGTTCTTTCCCAGTCACTGACTGAGGTTCAATCTCTGTCACAGACTGAGATTCAATCCCTTTCACTGTCTGAGATTCAATCCCTGTCACTGACTACGGTTCAATCCCTGTCACTGTCTGAGATTCAATTCCTGTCACTGTCTGAGGTTCAATCCCTGTCACTGACTGAGATTCAATCCCTGTCACTGTCTGCGGGTCAATCGCAGTCACTGACTGAGATTAAATCCCTGTCACTAACTGAGATTCAATCCCTGTCACTGTCTGAGATTCAATCCCTGTCACTGACTGAGGTTCAATCCCTGTCACTGACTGAGAAACACTCCCTCTCTCTGACTGAAGTTCAATCCCTGTCTCAGACTGAGATTCAATCCCTGTCACTGACTGAGATTCAATCCCTGTCACTGACTGAGGTTCAATCCCTGTCACTAACTGAGATTCAATCCCTGTCACTGACTGAGGTTCAATCCCTGTCACTGGCTGAGATTCAATCCCTGTCACTGTCTGAAATTCAATCCCTGTCTCTGACTGAGGCTCAATCCCTGTCACTGATGGAGGATCAATACCTGTCACTGACTGAGGTTCAATCCCTGTCACTGACTGAGGGTCAATCCCTGTGACTGGCTGAGATTCAATCCCTGTCACTGACTAAGGTTCAATCCCTGTCACTGACGTAGGTTCAATCCCTGTCACTGGCTGAGGTTCAATCCCTGTCACTGACTGAGGTTCAATCCCTGTCACTGGCTGAGATTCAATCCCTGTCACTGAATAAGGTTCAATCCCTGTCACTGACTGAGGTTCAATCCCTGTCACTGACTGAGGTTCAATCCCTGTGACTGGCTGAGATTCAATCCCTGTCACTGACTAAGTTTCAGTCCCTGTCACTGACGTAGGTTCAATCCCTGTCATTGACTAAGGTGCAATTCCCGTCAGTGACTAAGGATCAATCCCTGTCACTGACTGAGGTTCAATCCCTGTCACTGACTGAGGTTAATCCCTGTCACTGGCTGAGATTCAATCCCTGTCACTGACTAAGGTTCAATCCCTGTCACTGACGTAGGTTCAATCCCTGTCACTGACTAAGGTTCAATCCCCGTCAGTGACTAAGGATCAATCCCTGTCACTGACGGAGGTTCAATCCCTGACACTGATTGAGATTCAACCCCTGTCACTGACTAAGGTTCAATCCCGGTCAGTGACTAAGGATCAATCCCTGTCACTGACTGAGGTTCAATCCCTGTCACTGACGGAGGCTCAATCCCTGTCACTGATTGAGATTCAATCCCTGTCACCATCTGAGTTTCAATCCCTGTCACTGACTGAGGTTCAATCCTAGTCACTAACTGAGATTCAATCCCTGTCACTGACTGAGGTTCAATCCCTGTTTTGGCTGAGATTCAATCCCTGTCCCTGACTGAGGGTCAATCCCTGTCACTGACTGAGGTTCAATCCCTGTCACTGACGAAGGATCAATCCCTGTCACTAACTGAGATTCAATCCCTGTCACTAACTGAGATTCAACCCCTGTCACTGACTGCAACTCAATACCAGTCACTGACTGAGTTTTAATCTCTGTCACTGACTGAGATTCAATCCAAGTCACTGACTGTGGTTCAATCACTGTCACTGACTTAGGTTCAATCCCTGTCACTGACTGAGTTTCAATCACTCTCACTGACTGAGGTTCAATCCCTGTCACTGACAAAGGTCCAATCCCTGTCACTGACTGAGATTCAATCCATGTCACTGATTGAGGTTCAATCCCTGTCACTGGCTGAGATTCAATTCCAGTCACCTACTGAGGTTCAATCCCTGTCACTGACAGAGGTTCAATCCCTAACACTGACTGAGATTTAATTCCTGTCACTTACTGAGATTCAATTCCGGTCACTGACTGGGATAAAATCCCTGTCACTGACTGAGATTCAATTCCTGTCACTGACTGAGATTCAATCCCTGTCACTGACGGAGATTCAATCCCTGCCACTAACTGAGATTCAATCCCTGTCACTGACAGAGGCTCAATCCTTGTCACTGACGGAGGATCAATACCTGTCACTGACTGAGGGTCAAACTCTGTCACTGACTGAGGTTCATTTCCTGTCACTGACTGAGGCTCAATCTCTGTCACTAACTGAGGTTCAATCCCTGTCACTGACTGAGATTCAATCCCTGTCACTGTCTGAGGGTCAATCCCTGTCACTGACAGAGAACGAATTCCTGTCACTAACTGAGATTCAACCCCTGTCACTTACTGAGGCTCAATCCCTGTCACTGACTGAGGCTCAATCCCTGTCACAGACTGAGATTCAATCCCTGTCACTGACTGAGGTTCAATCCCTGTCACTGACTGAGATTCAATCCCTGTCACTGACTGAGATTCAATCCCTGTCACTGTCTGAGGGTCAATCCCTGTCACTGACGGAGGATCAATACCTGTCACTGACTGAGGGTCAATCCCTGTCACTGACTGAGATTCAATTCCTGTCACTGACTGAGGTTCAATCCCTGTCACAGACTGAGATTCAATCCCTGTCACTGTCTGAGATTCAATCCCTGTCACAGACTGAGATTCAATCCCTGTCTCTGACTGAGGCTCAATCCCTGTCACTGACGGAGGATCAATACCTGTCACTGACTGAGGGTCAATCCCTGTCACTGACTGAGGTTCAATTCCTGTCACTGACTGAGGCTCAATCCCTGTCACTGACTGACATTCAATCCCTGTCACTGTCTGAGATTCAATTCCTGTCACTGACTAAGTTTCAATCCCTGTCACTGTCTGAGATTCAATTCCTGTCACTGTCTGAGGTTCAATCCCTGTCACTGATTGAGATTCAATCCCATTTAACTAACTGAAATTCTATCCCTGTCACTGACTAAGGTTCAATCCCTGTCACTGATGGAGGTTCAATCCCTGTCACTGACTGAGATTCAATCCCTGTCACTACTGAGATTCAATCCCTGTCACTGTCTGAGGGTGAATGCCAGTCACTGATTGAGATTGAATCCCTGTCACTAACTGAGATTCAATCCCTCTTACTGACTGAGTTTCAATCTCTGTCACCGACTGAGGCTCAATCACTGTCACTGGCTGAGATTCACTTCCTGTCACTGACTGAGGTTGAATCCCTGTCACTGACTGAGGTTCAATCCTTGTCACTGCCTGAGGGTCAATGCCAGTCACTGACTGAGGTTGAATCCCTGTCACTAACTGAGATTCAATCCCTCTCACTGACTGAGGTTCAATCCCTGTCACAGACTGAGATTCAATCCCTGACATTGACTGAGGGTCAATACTGGACATTGACTAATGTTCAATCCCAGTCACTGACTGAGGTTCAATCTCTGTCACAGACTGAGATGCAATCCCTTTCACTGTCTGAGATTCAATCCCTGTCACTGACTACGGTTCAATCCCTGTCACTGTCTGAGAAACACTCCCTCTCTCTGACTGAAGTTCAATCTCTGTCTCAGACTGAGATTCAATCCCTGTCACTGACTGAGATTCAATCCCTGTCACTGACTGAGGTTCAATGCCTGTCACTAACTGAGATTCAATCCCTGTCACTGACTGAGGTTCAATCACTGTCACTGGCTGAGATTCAATCCCTGTCAACGACTGAGATTCAATCCTTGTCACTGACTGAGTTTAATTCCCTGTCACTGACGGAGGGTCAATCCCTGTCACTGACTGAGGTTCAATCCCTGTTACTTACTGAGATTCAATCCCTGTCACTGACTGAGGGTCAATCCCTGTCACTGTCTGAGGGTCAATCCCTGTCACTGACTGAGGCTCAATCCTTGTCACTGACGGAGGATCAATACCTGTCACTGACTGAGGGTCACTACCGGTCATTGACTCATGTTCCATCCCAGTCACTGACTGAGTTTCAATCCCTGTCACTGTCTGAGATTCAGTTCCTGTCACTGTCTGAGGTTCAATTACCGGCCACTGATTGAGATTCAATCCCTGTCACTGACTGAGATTCAATCCCTGTCACTGACTGAGGTTCATTCCATGTTACTGACTGAGGATCAATCCCTGTCAAGGACTGAGGGTCAATCCCTGTCACTGTCTGAGGTTCAATCCCTGTCAGTGACGGAGATTCAATCCCTGTCACTAACTGAGATTCAATCCCTGTCACTGACTGAGGGTCAATCCCAGTCACTGTCTGAGGGTCAATCCCTGTCAGTGACTGAGATTCAATCCCTGTCACTGACTGAGGCTCAATCCTTGTCACTGACTGAGGTTCAATTCCTGTCACTGACTGAGGCTCAATCTCTGTCACTGACTGAGGTTCAATCCCTGTCACTGACTGAGATTCAATCCCTGTCACTGTCTGAGGGTCAATGCCAGTCACTGACTGAGATTTAATCCCTGTCACGAACTGAGATTCAATCCCTGTCACTTACTGAGGCTCAATCCCTGTCACTGACTGAGGGTCAATCCCTGTCACTGACTGAGGTTCAATCCCTGTTACTTACTGAGATTCAATCCCTGTCACTGACTGAGATTCAATCCCTGTCACTAACTGAGATTCAATCCCTGTCACTGACTGAGGCTCAATCCTTGTCACTGACGGAGGATCAATACCTGTCACTGACTGAGGGTCACTACCGGTCATTGACTCATGTTCCATCCCAGTCACTGACTGAGTTTCAATACCTGTCACTGACTAAGGTTCAATCCCTGTCACTGTCTGAGATTCAGTTCCTGTCACTGTCTGAGGTTCAATTACCGGCCACTGATTGAGATTCAATCCCTGTCACTGACTGAGATTCAATCCCTGTCACTGACTGAGGTTCATTCCATGTTACTGACTGAGGATCAATCCCTGTCAAGGACTGAGGGTCAATCCCTGTCACTGTCTGAGGTTCAATCCCTGTCAGTGACGGAGATTCAATCCCTGTCACTAACTGAGATTCAATCCCTGTCACTGACTGAGGGTCAATCCCTGTCACTGTCTGAGGGTCAATCCCTGTCAGTGACTGAGATTCAATCCCTGTCACTGACTGAGGCTCAATCCTTGTCACTGACTGAGGTTCAATTCCTGTCACTGACTGAGGCTCAATCTCTGTCACTGACTGAGGTTCAATCCCTGTCACTGACTGAGATTCAATCCCTGTCACTGTCTGAGGGTCAATGCCAGTCACTGACTGAGATTTAATCCCTGTCACGAACTGAGATTCAATCCCTGTCACTTACTGAGGCTCAATCCCTGTCACTGACTGAGGCTCAATCCCTGTCACTGACTGAGATTCAATCCCTGTCACAGACTGAGATTCAATCCCTGTCACTGTCTGAGATTCAATCCCTGTCACAGACTGAGATTCAATCCCTGTCTCTGACTGAGGCTCAATCCCTGTCACTGACGGAGGATCAATACCTGTCACTGACTGAGGGTCAATCCCTGTCACTGACTGAGGTTCAATTCCTGTCACTGACTGAGGCTCAATCCCTGTCACTGACTGACATTCAATCCCTGTCACTGTCTGAGATTCAATTCCTGTCACTGTCTGAGGTTCAATCCCTGTCACTGATTGAGATTCAATCCCATTTAACTAACTGAAATTCTATCCCTGTCACTGACTAAGGTTCAATCCCTGTCACTGATGGAGGTTCAATCCCTGTCACTGACTGAGATTCAATCCCTGTCACTACTGAGATTCAATCCCTGTCACTGTCTGAGGGTGAATGCCAGTCACTGATTGAGATTGAATCCCTGTCACTAACTGAGATTCAATCCCTCTTACTGACTGAGTTTCAATCTCTGTCACCGACTGAGGCTCAATCACTGTCACTGGCTGAGATTCACTTCCTGTCACTGACTGAGGTTGAATCCCTGTCACTGACTGAGGTTCAATCCTTGTCACTGCCTGAGTGTCAATGCCAGTCACTGACTGAGGTTGAATCCCTGTCACTAACTGAGATTCAATCCCTCTCACTGACTGAGGTTCAATCCCTGTCACAGACTGAGATTCAATCCCTGACACTGACTGAGGGTCAATACTGGACATTGACTAATGTTCAATCCCTGTCACTGACTGAGGTTCAATCTCTGTCACAGACTGAGATGCAATCCCTTTCACTGTCTGAGATTCAATCCCTGTCACTGACTACGGTTCAATCCCTGTCACTGACTGAGAAACACTCCCTCTCTCTGACTGAAGTTCAATCTCTGTCTCAGACTGAGATTCAATCCCTGTCACTGACTGAGATTCAATCCCTGTCACTGACTGAGGTTCAATGCCTGTCACTAACTGAGATTCAATCCCTGTCACTGACTGAGGTTCAATCACTGTCACTGGCTGAGATTCAATCCCTGTCAACGACTGAGATTCAATCCTTGTCACTGACTGAGGTTCATTCCCTGTCACTGACGGAGGGTCAATCCCTGTCACTGACTGAGGGTCAATCCCTGTCACTGACTGAGGTTCAATCCCTGTTACTTACTGAGATTCAATCCCTGTCACTGACTGAGGGTCAATCCCTGTCACTGTCTGAGGGTCAATCCCTGTCACTGACTGAGATTCAATCCCTGTCACTAACTGAGATTCAATCCCTGTCACTGACTGAGGCTCAATCCTTGTCATTAACGGAGGATCAATACCTGTCACTGACTGAGGGTCACTACCGGTCATTGACTAATGTTCCATCCCAGTCACTGACTGAGTTTCAATACCTGTCACTGACTAAGGTTCAATCCCTGTCACTGTCTGAGATTCAGTTCCTGTCACTGTCTGAGGTTCAATTACCGGCCACTGATTGAGATTCAATCCCTGTCACTGACTGAGATTCAATCCCTGTCACTGACTGAGGTTCATTCCATGTTACTGATGGAGGATCAATCCCTGTCAAGGACTGAGGGTCAATCCCTGTCACTGTCTGAGGTTCAATCCCTGTCAGTGACGGAGATTCAATCCCTGTCACTAACTGAGATTCAATCCCTGTCACTGACTGAGGGTCAATCCCTGTCACTGTCTGAGGGTCAATCCCTGTCAGTGACTGAGATTCAATCCCTGTCACTGACTGAGGCTCAATCCTTGTCACTGACTGAGGTTCAATTCCTGTCACTGACTGAGGCTCAATCTCTGTCACTGACTGAGGTTCAATCCCTGTCACTGACTGAGATTCAATCCCTGTCACTGTCTGAGGGTCAATGCCAGTCACTGACTGAGATTGAATCCCTGTCACGAACTGAGATTCAATCCCTGTCACTTACTGAGGCTCAATCCCTGTCACTGACTGAGGCTCAATCCCTGTCACTGACTGAGATTCAATCCCTGTCACAGACTGAGATTCAATCCCTGTCTCTGACTGAGGCTCAATCCCTGTCACTGACGGAGGATCAATACCTGTCACTGACTGAGGGTCAATCCCTGTCACTGACTGAGGTTCAATTCCTGTCACTGACTGAGGCTCAATCCCTGTCACTGACTGACAATCAATCCCTGTCACTGTCTGAGATTCAATTCCTGTCACTGACTAAGTTTCAATCCCTGTCACTGTCTGAGATTCAATTCCTGTCACTGTCTGAGGTTCAATCCCTGTCACTGATTGAGATTCAATCCCATTTAACTAACTGAAATTCTATCCCTGTCACTGACTAAGGTTCAATCCCTGTCACTGATGGAGGTTCAATCCCTGTCACTGACTGAGATTCAATCCCTGTCACTACTGAGATTCAATCGCTGTCACTGTCTGAGGGTGAATGCCAGTCACTGATTGAGATTGAATCCCTGTCACTAACTGAGATTCAATCCCTCTTACTGACTGAGTTTCAATCTCTGTCACCGACTGAGGCTCAATCACTGTCACTGGCTGAGATTCACTTCCTGTCACTGACTGAGGTTGAATCCCTGTCACTGACTGAGGTTCAATCCTTGTCACTGCCTGAGGGTCAATGCCAGTCACTGACTGAGGTTGAATCCCTGTCACTAACTGAGATTCAATCCCTCTCACTGACTGAGGTTCAATCCCTGTCACAGACTGAGATTCAATCCGTGACACTGACTGAGGGTCAATGCTGGACATTGACTAATGTTCAATCCCAGTCACTGACTGAGGTTCAATCTCTGTCACAGACTGAGATGCAATCCCTTTCACTGTCTGAGATTCAATCCCTGTCACTGACTACGGTTCAATCCCTGTCACTGACTGAGAAACACTCCCTCTCTCTGACTGAAGTTCAATCTCTGTCTCAGACTGAGATTCAATCCCTGTCACTGACTGAGATTCAATCCCTGTCACTGACTGAGGTTCAATGCCTGTCACTAACTGAGATTCAATCCCTGTCACTGACTGAGGTTCAATCACTGTCACTGGCTGAGATTCAATCCCTGTCAACGACTGAGATTCAATCCTTGTCACTGACTGAGGTTCATTCCCTGTCACTGACGGAGGGTCAATCCCTGTCACTGACTGAGGGTCAATCCCTGTCACTGACTGAGGTTCAATCCCTGTTAGTTACTGAGATTCAATCCCTGTCACTGACTGAGGGTCAATCTCTGTCACTGTCTGAGGGTCAATCCCTGTCACTGACTGAGATTCAATCCCTGTCACTAACTGAGATTCAATCCCTGTCACTGACTGAGGCTCAATCCTTGTCACTAACGGAGGATCAATACCTGTCACTGACTGAGGGTCACTACCGGTCATTGACTAATGTTCCATCCCAGTCACTGACTGAGTTTCAATACCTGTCACTGACTAAGGTTCAATCCCTGTCACTGTCTGAGATTCAGTTCCTGTCACTGTCTGAGGTTCAATTACCGGCCACTGATTGAGATTCAATCCCTGTCACTGACTGAGATTCAATCCCTGTCACTGACTGAGGTTCATTCCATGTTACTGACGGAGGATCAATCCCTGTCAAGGACTGAGGGTCAATCCCTGTCACTGTCTGAGGTTCAATCCCTGTCAGTGACGGAGATTCAATCCCTGTCACTAACTGAGATTCAATCCCTGTCACTGACTGAGGGTCAATCCCTGTCACTGTCTGAGGGTCAATCCCTGTCAGTGACTGAGATTCAATCCCTGTCACTGACTGAGGCTCAATCCTTGTCACTGACTGAGGTTCAATTCCTGTCACTGACTGAGGCTCAATCTCTGTCACTGACTGAGGTTCAATCCCTGTCACTGACTGAGATTCAATCCCTGTCACTGTCTGAGGGTCAATGCCAGTCACTGACTGAGATTGAATCCCTGTCACGAACTGAGATTCAATCCCTGTCACTTACTGAGGCTCAATCCCTGTCACTGACTGAGGCTCAATCCCTGTCACTGACTGAGATTCAATCCCTGTCACAGACTGAGATTCAATCCCTGTCACTGTCTGAGATTCAATCCCTCTCACTGACTGAGGTTCAATCCCTGTCACAGACTGAGATTCAATCCCTGACGCTGACTGAGGGTCAATACTGGACATTGACTAATGTTCAATCCCAGTCACTGACTGAGGTTCAATCTCTGTCACAGACTGAGATGCAATCCCTTTCACTGTCTGAGATTCAATCCCTGTCACTGACTACGGTTCAATCCCTGTCACTGACTGAGAAACACTCCCTCTCTCTGACTGAAGTTCAATCTCTGTCTCAGACTGAGATTCAATCCCTGTCACTGACTGAGATTCAATCCCTGTCACTGACTGAGGTTCAATGCCTGTCACTAACTGAGATTCAATCCCTGTCACTGACTGAGGTTCAATCACTGTCACTGGCTGAGATTCAATCCCTGTCAACGACTGAGATTCAATCCTTGTCACTGACTGAGGTTCATTCCCTGTCACTGACGGAGGGTCAATCCCTGTCACTGACTGAGGGTCAATCCCTGTCACTGACTGAGGTTCAATCCCTGTTACTTACTGAGATTCAATCCCTGTCACTGACTGAGGGTCAATCTCTGTCACTGTCTGAGGGTCAATCCCTGTCACTGACTGAGATTCAATCCCTGTCACGAACTGAGATTCAATCCCTGTCACTGACTGAGGCTCAATCCTTGTCACTAACGGAGGATCAATACCTGTCACTGACTGAGGGTCACTACCGGTCATTGACTAATGTTCCATCCCAGTCACTGACTGAGTTTCAATACCTGTCACTGACTAAGGTTCAATCCCTGTCACTGTCTGAGATTCAGTTCCTGTCACTGTCTGAGGTTCAATTACCGGCCACTGATTGAGATTCAATCCCTGTCACTGACTGAGATTCAATCCCTGTCACTGACTGAGGTTCATTCCATGTTACTGACGGAGGATCAATCCCTGTCAAGGACTGAGGGTCAATCCCTGTCACTGTCTGAGGTTCAATCCCTGTCAGTGACGGAGATTCAATCCCTGTCACTAACTGAGATTCAATCCCTGTCACTGACTGAGGGTCAATCCCTGTCACTGTCTGAGGGTCAATCCCTGTCAGTGACTGAGATTCAATCCCTGTCACTGACTGAGGCTCAATCCTTGTCACTGACTGAGGTTCAATTCCTGTCACTGACTGAGGCTCAATCTCTGTCACTGACTGAGGTTCAATCCCTGTCACTGACTGAGATTCAATCCCTGTCACTGTCTGAGGGTCAATGCCAGTCACTGACTGAGATTGAATCCCTGTCACGAACTGAGATTCAATCCCTGTCACTTACTGAGGCTCAATCCCTGTCACTGACTGAGGCTCAATCCCTGTCACTGACTGAGATTCAATCCCTGTCACAGACTGAGATTCAATCCCTGTCACTGTCTGAGATTCAATCCCTGTCACAGACTGAGATTCAATCGCTGTCTCCGACTGAGGCTCAATCACTGTCACTGACGGAGGATAAATACCTGTCACTGACTGAGGGTCAATCCCTGTCACTGACTGAGGTTCAATTCCTGTCACTGACTGAGGCTCAATCCCCGTCACTGACTGAGATTCAATCCTTGTCACTGACTGAGGTTCATTCCCTGTCACTGACTGAGGGTCAATCTTTGTCACTGACGGAGGATCAATACCTGTCACTGACTGAGGGTCAATCCCTGTCACTGACTGAGGTTCAAATCCTGTCACTGAATGAGGTTCAATCCCTGTCACAGACTGAGATTCAATCCCTGTCACTGTCTGAGATTCAATCCCTCTCACTGACTGAGGTTCAATCCCTGTCACAGACTGAGATTCAATCCCTGACGCTGACTGAGGGTCAATACTGGACATTGACTAATGTTCAATCCCAGTCACTGACTGAGGTTCAATCTCTGTCACAGACTGAGATGCAATCCCTTTCACTGTCTGAGATTCAATCCCTGTCACTGACTACGGTTCAATCCCTGTCACTGACTGAGAAACACTCCCTCTCTCTGACTGAAGTTCAATCTCTGTCTCAGACTGAGATTCAATCCCTGTCACTGACTGAGATTCAATCCCTGTCACTGACTGAGGTTCAATGCCTGTCACTAACTGAGATTCAATCCCTGTCACTGACTGAGGTTCAATCACTGTCACTGGCTGAGATTCAATCCCTGTCAACGACTGAGATTCAATCCTTGTCACTGACTGAGGTTCATTCCCTGTCACTGACGGAGGGTCAATCCCTGTCACTGACTGAGGGTCAATCCCTGTCACTGACTGAGGTTCAATCCCTGTTACTTACTGAGATTCAATCCCTGTCACTGACTGAGGGTCAATCTCTGTCACTGTCTGAGGGTCAATCCCTGTCACTGACTGAGATTCAATCCCTGTCACGAACTGAGATTCAATCCCTGTCACTGACTGAGGCTCAATCCTTGTCACTAACGGAGGATCAATACCTGTCACTGACTGAGGGTCACTACCGGTCATTGACTAATGTTCCATCCCAGTCACTGACTGAGTTTCAATACCTGTCACTGACTAAGGTTCAATCCCTGTCACTGTCTGAGATTCAGTTCCTGTCACTGTCTGAGGTTCAATTACCGGCCACTGATTGAGATTCAATCCCTGTCACTGACTGAGATTCAATCCCTGTCACTGACTGAGGTTCATTCCATGTTACTGACGGAGGATCAATCCCTGTCAAGGACTGAGGGTCAATCCCTGTCACTGTCTGAGGTTCAATCCCTGTCAGTGACGGAGATTCAATCCCTGTCACTAACTGAGATTCAATCCCTGTCACTGACTGAGGGTCAATCCCTGTCACTGTCTGAGGGTCAATCCCTGTCAGTGACTGAGATTCAATCCCTGTCACTGACTGAGGCTCAATCCTTGTCACTGACTGAGGTTCAATTCCTGTCACTGACTGAGGCTCAATCTCTGTCACTGACTGAGGTTCAATCCCTGTCACTGACTGAGATTCAATCCCTGTCACTGTCTGAGGGTCAATGCCAGTCACTGACTGAGATTGAATCCCTGTCACGAACTGAGATTCAATCCCTGTCACTTACTGAGGCTCAATCCCTGTCACTGACTGAGGCTCAATCCCTGTCACTGACTGAGATTCAATCCCTGTCACAGACTGAGATTCAATCCCTGTCACTGTCTGAGATTCAATCCCTGTCACAGACTGAGATTCAATCGCTGTCTCCGACTGAGGCTCAATCACTGTCACTGACGGAGGATAAATACCTGTCACTGACTGAGGGTCAATCCCTGTCACTGACTGAGGTTCAATTCCTGTCACTGACTGAGGCTCAATCCCCGTCACTGACTGAGATTCAATCCTTGTCACTGACTGAGGTTCATTCCCTGTCACTGACTGAGGGTCAATCTTTGTCACTGACGGAGGATCAATACCTGTCACTGACTGAGGGTCAATCCCTGTCACTGACTGAGGTTCAAATCCTGTCACTGAATGAGGTTCAATCCCTGTCACAGACTGAGATTCAATCCCTGTCACTGTCTGAGATTCAATCCCTGTCAGAGACTGAGATTCAATCCCTGTCACTGACTGAGATTCAATCCCTGTCACTAACTGAGATTCAATCCCAGTCACTGACTGAGGTTCATTCCATGTCACTGACGGAGGATCAATCCCTGTTAAGGACTGAGGGCCAATCCCTGTCACTGTCTGAGGTTCAATCCCTGTTACTTACTGAGAATCAATTCCTGTCACTTACTGAGGCTCAATCTCTGTCACTGACTGAGGTTCAATCCCTGTCACTGACTGAGATTCAATCCCTGTCACTGTCTGAGGGTCAATGCCAGTCACTGACTGAGATTGAATCCCTGTCACTAACTGAGATTCAATCCCAGTCACTGACTGAGGTTCAATCCCTGTCACTGGCTGAGATTCAATCCCTGTCAATGACTGAGTTTCAATCCTTGTCACTGACTGAGGTTCATTCCCTGTCACTGACGGAGGATCAATCCCTGTCACTGACTGAGGGTCAATCCCTGTCACTGACTGAGGTTCAATCCCTGTTACTTACTGAGATTCAATCCCTGTCACTGACTGAGGGTCAATCCCTGTCACTGACTAAGGTTCAATCCCTGTCACTTACTGAGGTTCAATCACTGTCACTGACTTAGGCTCAATCCCTGTCACTGACTGAGGTTCAATTCCTGTCACTGACTGAGGTTCAATCCCTGTCACAGACTGAGATTCAATCCCTGTCACTGTCTGAGATTCAATCCCTGTCACTGACTGAGATTCAATCTCTGTCTCCGACTGAGGCTCAATCACTGTCACTGACGGAGGATAAATACCTGTCACTGACTGAGGGTCAATCCCTGTCACTGACTGAGGTTCAATTCCTGTCACTGACTGAGGCTCAATCCCCGTCACTGACTGAGATTCAATCCCTGTCACTGACTGAGGTTCAATGCCTGTCACAGACTGAGATTCAATCCTTGTCACTTCCCGAGGCTCAATCCCTGTCACTGACTGAGATTCAATCCTTGTCACTGACTGAGGTTCATTCCCTGTCACTGACGGAGGATCAATCCCTGTCACAGACAGAGATTCAATCCCTGTCACTGTCTGAGATTCAATCCCTGTCACTGACGTAGGTTCAATCCCTGTCACTGGCTGAGGTTCAATCCCTGTCACTGACTGAGGTTCAATCCCTGTCACTGACTGAGGTTCAATCCCTGTCACTGGCTGAGATTCAATCCCTGTCACTGAATAAGGTTCAATCC